>NW_027468924.1:0-300000 GCF_051014615.1 Bombus vancouverensis nearcticus | reverse complement strand
CAACCCAACTACGGCATAATATTTAACGTACACTCGCCGCCTTCCCCTGTTCACGTGGCCACGTTTACGCGATGGATATAGCGTTACATGAAAACGCGTTGCGAGGGAATCTCGCGTGATGATGAATTCGCTCACGCGGATCATCCCAGCGTGAGTTACAAGTACCTTCACGCGATTGACGGATCAAATATTCATGGCAATTCGATTGGAATTATATTCGTGGGTCATAAAAATTTTCACCTTCGCGATTTTATCGATCTATTCAAGACAGATTGGAAATCGATGTGTCGGAGATGAAAGAACACCTGTCGGAGATAAAAGAACACCGGAGCCTTTGGAACTTTGGATAACCCCGCAACATTGTAACCTAGAGTCTACTAAAACAGTAATTAAACAATTGTAGTTATTCAATCCGATTGTAATTGTTCGAGATAGGTGATAGTGATCTCTGGCTCGAGGCGACAGTCTGTCGCCCAACGTAGCCGCGGCCAACGGGATGACAAAAGGACGTACTCACAAAGTCTAAGTCTGGTTAAAACGTGAAATAACCACTGATCGCGAAGATGTTACTCTTTAGTCGATGAAATCGCGAGCGAGAATGACTTTCCCGTCCCGATGATACCACGGAGGAAAACTATATTGGGGCGTGTCTAAGGACACGAGATCGGATTCGTCGAGAAAAGCCTCCGTTCAGAAAGTAAGGGAAATTGTCGTTGCCGCTAATTGGTCAATCTCTATACCGGTGGTTAGAAAATGATGCTGGCTGTTTTCGAGGGGAAGTTGCTAGTGGGAGACGCCGCTCGTTGAAAAATTGATCTCCCCTATTTTCCCGTAGTGGGGACAAAGATTGTTTGTCTGTTTGATGGACTTTAGTTGACTAAATCTTAAGATTTATAACGAGCCCTCGAGCTAGCTGAACATGTACTGTGGACACGCATCGACATCTGGCAATTATCTTACTCCAGGAATAGGGTCTGCGCGTGGCGAGCCACGGGACAAAAGCCGTTGGAATATTTACTGTCACGTGTCGCCACGAATATTTCTTTTAAGGTATAGGATTTTAAGCTTTTGAGCTACAGGATTACTCCATACCTTTGTTGAACAAAGCGTTCATCCCTTGGCCGCGGCTACGTTGGGCGACAGACTGTCGCCTCGAGCCAGAGCTCACTATCACCAATCTCGAACAATTACAATCGGATTAAATAACTACAATTGTTTAATTACTGCTATAGTAGACTCTAGGTTACAATGTTGCGGGGTTATCCAAAGTTCCAAAGGCTCCGGTGTTCTTTCATCTCCGACAGATGAAATATTTTTATTCTCTGATTTATAATTTTGGAAGTGTAAGGATTTCGTCGAGTGAACGAAGAATATTCGTAACGGAGTACCACGTCTGTAAATCAGGAATTTTTGATAAATAAGTAACGTAAGGTTTTCTGAAGCAGATTACTGCAAAAAAAAGAAATTCATCATAAATATTTATAATATTAGATAAATATTAAAAATGCCTTTTTATGCAAATGCGAGAGGTATATTACCATGAGACTATGTTCGCATGATAACGATGATAATGGTCGCAGAAACTGTTTTTTGCCTAACGGTATTTTAACATAGACATCGTGTTTTTTGATGGTTACAAAAAAAAAAAATTAAATTTTATAGATTATGTATAATCAATTAATTCAGTGATCAGAATTTTAAAGAAACTTTTTAATAGAATAAATGAGAACTCGAAAGGGCAAATACGTGGAATTGTAACGATGTGTTAAGGTGTAGGAAGATTTAAGATTAAGCTGTTACTGTTAATTTGTGTTTCCGCCTGTTTGCACGCGTCTGACCATAGACAGGCACGCTCTACTGCGGCTGCCAGGCATCCGCTGCACGTGAGCAATCGTATTTGAATATAACATCTGTTTGATTTGTTTTTACCAACTTTGTGTACCACTAATTACCAGTGGCGAAATTCAGAAATTATTCCTATTTCCTCGAAACAAAAAACATAGAATCTCGTCTTTTTAGATATATGATTTTACTTGGATATGTCTTACAGTTCGAACACCTAACCGATTTTCTGTACATTTAGTATTTATAATAATAGACTTTAGACTAGCTTCACGTACGAATATACAGGGTGGTTGGTAACTGGTGGTACAAGCGGAAAGGGGGTGATTCTACGCGAAAAAAGAAAATATAGAATAGAAATCTTTCGTTCGAGGCTTTGTTTTCGAGAAAATCAACTTTGAATCTTATCTCGTTATAACGGATCTCACTGTAGATCGTTGTCTCGATGGAAAAATTAAGAAAAAAATTTTTATTCTATATTTTCGACTTCTTTCACCCCCTTTCCGCTTGTACCATCAGTTACCATCCACATCCATTCCATATACATCCTGTCCATAAAATTATGAAATACCTACATTTTTCAATTATGTTCAAAATTCTACAGACCTCCCCCTTCCCCGAAATCTCATTTTGCGCTTTCGTCAATCACAAAAGTTTATTTGCGAAAACAAGCAGCCCAAGAATAACAATTTGCGTTAGTCTAAAATTACCATCACGCATCAAGGAACGTACCTGACGTCAACAATCCTGAAGTCCCTTCCATATTTAACTCTACTAAGCCAACCACGGGAGTTCCGCGTTCAAAATACCAATCGTTCGTTTATTTGCATGAGAAAAGATTTGTCGGTGGCTGGGGAGGAAACGAGCCGAAGCGCGGATAGGTGAATGTCGGAAGAGAAGGGGAAAACCTTCCGAGTCCTGAAACAATTTTCGTTTCGAACAGCTCGTCCTGCTGGTGGGGAGGGTTGCATAAATATTCGAGGTTGCGCATCGTGCTCGACATAGCTGGAAACTGCTGGCAAGCGAACAAGTGGTGGAGAAGGAGCACCAGGACCTTAGTTTCGCCACAGCTCAGTACCAGTTGCGCTCCATACGAGTGTTCATCCAACCTGCTCGAAAGGGTGGAATTCCAACGTGAAGACATTGAGTTCGGTGACATCGGTGAGTTTAAATCCACTATATCTTCTATGAAATCATCGTGACGCTAAATGTAGTTACAAGAAATCATTCTAATTTATTTCTGTGTGTAATTTCTTTTCTTCATTTCGCGTTGTTTCTTACTTGGTCAAAAAGGTGAGGAACTTTTATGCGAGGATACTGTTGATAAATTTGCATCGTCCATCCTTTATTGAATTTATACGCAAGACCATCGACGTTGAGTTTCGCTCGATCATTGTCTATCGAATAATTATAAAATTTATTCTGATTTTTGTGCGTCTTCGGTCCTTTCCTTAGCTTTGTCCGATTCTTTTTTATTTGATCTGATTGATTGTAGCAATTTAAATACGAGGAGACTGCTGGTCAGTTCGAATCGATTATTTTCTGTGCAGTAATCGTAGCAAAATGAATATATTCTAATTTATACGTGTCCTTTGTCCCACTTTGTGCCCGCTCTTTTTCCCCTACTTTTTACTGTTTCGAGGCATGAATGAATCCTCTAAACTTGTTGCTCTGGCAGTGAATGAAAAGTGAAGTTTAGGATTGGAAAGTGAAATGAAAGTTTCAATTCCTCGTTTGTGTTTCACTTGTGGAAAGAATCTTCATCAGAAGTTTGACATTTTTGATAGACGCAAGTGTTTGTGCTTACATTTAGATTTTAGAAAGAATTTTGAATTGTATATGTCGATTACGTATATTGGTCATTTAAAAAAATCATAAACACTGTTCAAACTTCTAAGGTACAATGAGAAAAATACAATGTTCATCATTTTATCTTTCCCATGCATTACTGTACTATTACTTAGTGCTGGAAGTTATAAATACCTCTTGTCGTAACTTATCAAAATGTTCTGGTCAATGATATAATCCCATTCATCCCCTGTCATTCCCACCCACCATTTACATCTCATAACATAATAATAAAACAGTACTTGACATGATTAATAACATATTAAAAGCATCACCTAGAAGAGATGAATTATTTCAGAATATAAACTTTCATGTTTATTAATCCCTTAATGTTTTTGTATTCTAATACTTTTGTATATCGCTTATGCTGTAGGTTGAATATGCAAATTAATATTTTTATAGATATAATTTAAATAATACTCGATAATAGCACTGGATAATATTATATCGAGTACTATTCCTCGAATATTTTACACGTTTTTCCATATTACATAATGGAACATAATTTTTGTCTAAATTACGATGCTTCTAATTAAATTTAAATATAAACGAAAGATTGCTTTCCTTCAAAGTTATTGAAATTCGTAAGAAAAGCGAAAGACAAAACAGAATCGATGTATCGATTAATTCCTTAAAAATTTCTACTCGATAACTGGCCCTTAACATTTCACGAACTATACGCGTTTTAATATTCATGGTTACAAGAAAGTAAGAAGAAAGAAGCCGAAATAGGTCGACGCGTGTTAGCGGCATATTTTTTATTCATGTACCCACTTCAAAGTCGTCTATACGTACCTCACCGACCTAATACGAACAGCTCTCTTTTCGGTCTCCTCCCTTTTATTTCTCTCGCATTTTTCTTCTTCCATTTCCTCCTGCCCCCCCTCTCTCTCTCTCTCGTTCGTTCCTTTGGCCTGGATATTTTTCGCGTGGTTCGAGCAACGATGAATTTCCGTGCCGCGAAATTGATGACACGAGGGATAATGAAAATTTATCGAGTATAATAGCCGACGTTCTGATCAAAGACCAAGCCAATCCGTGCCTAAAAAAAAAATTTTTGGATACCGTCAATGAAGCTGTATTATATTTACATATAAACTATATTATATATGGGACGCAGGTGTTCTATATTAAACATAGCTAAATATAGGTAAATGCAATTAAATAGAGTTAAATATACCGTAATGAAATATATTTAGTTTATGAAACTTTTCCTAAATTAAATGGGAAAATTATTCGCATAGTTGGAAATTCGTATAGTATCTATAATAAAAATTTATAAAATAACAAGACAGCTCAGAGGACTTTTCAATATTTTTTATTTCGATATATATACTGCATTTCCATTAATCTTCGTTTCAGATATTTTTAAAAGGTACTTATTAATATCACTTCTAGTCATTTTTTAACATTATTCGATAAAGTTACATTAACAAAATCGTGTTTTTCAATTATACCATTTACTACTCTTTATCTTCATGATTATAATTGATTATACAAGTATCCCATATATCGTAATGAAGCAATTGTGTATAGTTGTAGCATTGTAAAGTTATGACTCTGAGACAACAAAATCGTAAAAATTCTTAAAAAAATTGGCTGACAGAATATCCTACCAAGTATTATTTTCAGCGAAGCAACAGGTTTTGTCAAACGTATAACCTTTATAAATTTCTGACGTAAAGTATTTCAAATCCAATCTTCTCCAAAAAGAAGAACGTCGTAGGATAAAATTGTACATTTTAAAATGTACATTGTAAAATTATACATTTTCGATTTATTTCTTCACGTAGAAAATTTTACCTTATCCTTTATAGTACGATTAATGAGACACACTAAATATTTGAATGCTACGAAACTCGTAAGAACCAGTTGTACTATACTTTAACCAGTTACACATACTAAACGGTATCAAGTAACTTATCGATCAGTATCGCTTTCCTTTAATATGAAAGAAGGAAATAAACGTAGAACAGAATTTTTACGAACAGAGAAAGTATTAGGCTGTCCGGAAAGTGTCTTTCTTTCGCAAGCGTGTCTTTTACAACGATGCACCTTCGTACAAACGTAAAACCAAGTCTGTGAAATTTATCTCAACAGAACAAATTGGATCGTACGTAATTCGACAAAATAATATAAAACAAAAAAACGTTGTGCGTCTATTATTTCCTCATAAAACGAAAGAAACTTTTTGGACAAGCTAATAGTTTTCGAAAGATTTACGACTTGTCTATGGAAGACGAGGGATTGAAAGAACGCCGAAGAATGAGGTTCAATGGATGAACCAGCAGGAAGTTCTCGAAGCAGCCGCGAATCGCGAGTACCCCCTCGAAAAGAGATGAAAGTGAATCGAAACTGTAAGACTGTTACGACTTTTCTTCTCCGATATTCGTGAATTGAATCACGGTCAACTCAGCTTGAAAGAGAAGTTCGATTAAAAATCTTCTATTGTTAAATTCCTTAGTCACTCAGGCAGATCCATGCGATTAACTCTTAATTAGTATTCTTGGTACAGCAATAGTTACTCAATTTTAGAGTTTCAATAATATACGTTGATTTGTACTTCGTACTTTACGTAATAAGTATCATTGATATTATTTACGGCGTAACACTAAATAATAATTTAAATTTCAATATTGAAATTCTGTAATCATATATTAAAATATTGAAATTGTATACTGAAAGTATTTCATTCTGTTAGCTTAATTTGCTCAGGAGCCACGCTGATCACCTTCATAAATTCAAGCACAGAGAAAAATAACAGAAAACAATTACAAACGCTTTTGAAAATTTACCTTGGAGCCTGTGACTTTTTACAATTCCTTGCGATAGATAATTGCAAATTTGGAAAAATAGATCGTTCGTTTTTTAGCATGCTGAATATTAATTATATACTTAAATAATTAAATCGAGGAATTTTATATTAATTTTATATTTTTCACAAGGCTGATCAGTTTCTCGTGTGAAAATCTCAATGAAAAGAATTCATATGCTATTATTAAATTAATCCTCGTCTTAAATCCTCGTTACTGATCTAATTTATACAAAATAAGGTTACACACTTGCAACAATAAAGAAGCTATAGAGCGGCGAAGATATCCTCAAAGAAGAAGAGAAGAATCAATTATACGAGCCATTATTCGCCACTTACCTAATCTTAAATCTAACTGCAATTGTCCTTTGTTAATTTTATGATTTCCATTACGCGAATCGAGTTGAGTGTAAAAATTCTGTTTTACGACTAAACCATATTTACGACTAAACGAATCCTTACAAAACATATATATAAACATAAACATATATATAAACATTATAATGCAGAGATTGGAACACAATTCAATTTCGTGGACAGCATGTGTTCGTGATCAATCGACGCGTCAGATAATTTATTATTGAATAAACTGGCCGGTGGCGTCTGCGTTTCATGATTGGCAAGTCGATAACGATACAACCGATAGGTAACCGAAATAAATGTTCTACATCTGCGAAGTAAACGTTGTTCTACTAAGCTTTCGACGAGTGAATATTTCTCTTCTTTCTTTCCATCGATAAATCGCGTATCTCTTAGTAACATTCAACTAAATTTTACAAATTTCACCATAGGCAGAGTAATTCTATAGCCGAAAGATAGAAAAAAAGAAAAAAATGGAACAGCGAAAGAACCAAGTCAATTTCCCTCTTTCATCCAGTTTCAGAGCGAAATACGACATATATGATATTTTCATGCTTCAATTTACGATCAAAGGATATTCAGAGTCGCAACTTTTTATCGAATCGAAACTCCCAAGCTGCATGTTTCACGCAGAGGAAATGGGAGAAAGAGTTACATAAACACTGATAAGTGAGCCAGTGAGAAGTTAAATTGATCGATTCCATTTTTAAACAAGTTTTTTCGTTCTAAGATCCGATCGACTAAATCGCTACACTCACTGCTGATATTTATTTAAATTTATGTTTTTATAGAGCGCGACGAAGGAGAAGAACCTAGACAGAAATTTATTTTACTTACTGAACTATTAATAGCTGCTAGACTTTGCATATTTGTACACTTTCGCGCGTATTTTTACATCTTTCAATTTACCGTAAAACCTTATTCACATTGAACTCTTCAGAAACCAAACAATTAATCTCAATAGAGTTAACCTTCTTTACAAACAAGGTATTTCTATATTGCAACTATTTTGAAACATATACACGTATGAAATATAAACATATTTTTCATCCTAATTCCGGACACTCTTTTCACATGGATTTCGTGAAAATTATGCGGCCTTGCGATTAAAAGAAATTTTCTCGAGAAGTGTCGCGATTAGGCAACTTATTGGTATTAACAGATTATTAACAGAAAGACAAAATAAACTCCGTTACACAAATCGGATGATCAAGTTTTCGGAGGAGAAAGAGAAAGAGACAGAGAGGGGGAGAGAGAGAGAGAGAAACAAGATTTATTGAAGGGAGAATGAGGGAACGGAAACACTTTGAGGAAACACTTTGAGCTCTATGCTTCGACCTGTCCAGCCGCCAATCGAATTAGCATTGATTTTGCGTCCATATCGTGGAACCATGCCGTATTTATTGTTTACCAGGTTTCCTGTGTCCTATGAATTTCAGTTTTTCCGCAAGATGCCGCAAGATGCAGCTCGTTTTCCTTAGACTCCGATGTGAAATCGCGCGAGAAAGTAAGAATGAAGTCGTTTCCATTGGATCGCGATTGCACTTTATCGTATTAATTAACTCGACATTACAGCGTAGTCCTAGAAAATCGTATTAATCGAGGTAATCCGATGCAATTGATTCACGGCCAGCGTACTGCTGCGCATCCCGCGAGTCGTTGTCTCAATTATTGAATTGCTCGTTGCGAAGTATTGTAGCGGAACCTCGGAAACGAAATTAACGATGTAATTGGGGACAGGATGCATTGTAACGATGGAAAATATTTTAGTTATAACAGCTAATTCGAAGGTTGAAAAATATCGATCGAACTGTTTGCTGGTGTTCGCCCAAGGATTCGAACATGTAGGGGTATAGTGGTTGAACAATTAGATCTGGTCATATCTGTTAATTTTTCTGTCGTTATTGCATAATTCATTGTATTCTTTGGTTTACTATATACACGTATCCCGTTTGATAAATTATATTTCTAATTTTCGTTAATAATATTAATACTTTGCATTCGAAGGTTTCATTTATTCATATTACCAGATACTCCAAGTAATTTCAGTAGAAAGAACGTGTTTTCGTATAATTGGTTAAATATATGCGTAGAATGAAGAGTCATAGCCGCATCACTCATCACCTACTCACTCACTCACTATCATCGCGCAGTGCGATACGATTTTGCTTGGTAGTGTAATATATCTTCGGCCAATACGTCGGTTTATTTTTCTGATTGTATCTTACCTGTTCGTTGCAAGAATACGTGAGATAATTATGATTTGACAGGTTAAGGACAAATTTTTAATTTATTGATTTATTAAATTTTTAATTTATTAATTATTTAATTTATTTGATATTATTAGCGGAGCCCTCGATTGCGAAGGGTTATAGTAGTGTCGAATAAAATTGAAATTGTTAATAGATCATTTTCTGATATTATATTTCAATGGATCTTCGTGGAAATTGGAATAATGTCTGATTCTATTATTTATCTTGGAAAACTTGAAAAACTAATTAATTATTCGTATCGAATTAGTAATATTCGTTTGTTTGTAAAATGTACTTGTCAAGATAGTATTATATAAAAATGCTGAATCTCGACAGGTTAATTTCTCATGTGAGTTTTCACGAAGCTTGAAAAAATAGAATTTGTAATTAGTGTTATTTGCAACAGACATTTATTTTCCCTGAAACCTATGTAGGTCACAAATATTCCTAGTAGCAATGCGTGTGAACTACATTCGCTTCTCTATGTACGTACATATGTACTCTCAAAATTTCATTAAAATCGTTCTTACGTTATTTTAAAATCCATTCTAAAATCGATTCTATGGTGACAACCAACGGTGTAACTTTATAATTCGACGAAATTTTCCAATGCGTTTCAAACAGACAAATTTTTACAATCCCAATATAGAGAAGGTATAAAAATAAAATAGTTATTTTTCTTGCTCGGTTCTAGATGAGAACAATAAAAGTTGCGTGGACAGTGATTAAATTGCTTTAAGGAAAAACCTCCTATTTTTTGTTTTATATATTGACTTTTTGTTGCAATATTTTCCAAGAGCTTCGACTGGCATCGAGTCGTGTAAAATCGTAGAAAAAGGCGCTAGTATTCTTTATAGTTGCATAGCTTCCATCATCGCCTGGGTAATAGGCCTCGCTTCGTCTTTGACGCGACAATCTCGTTACCAAGACTTCGATCCTCGAGTTGCTTAATGCGATATCGACATCAGAACGATGCCTCGACGAGCAATTCATCAAAAAAGTTTTTTAAATTTTATTCGTGTAATCTCGAAAGTGACTCGATATTGACCGAGAATAATACGATGTTTCATTTATTTGTCGAAGCTTGGGTGAAAATTTTCCGCCGACAGATTTTTGATTGCAACCAACGACATTTGAAATTACTGACACGAGAAATAGAAATTTATTGTCATAACTAGCAACGTTGTAAATTGTTCGTATTTGCTTTGATACGAAGATGAATGGAAATTATTAAAATTTAACAATTTAATAGCATTTACAATTATTCGTATTATCTCATTTAATTATATCATAATTGACAATACAGAAGTGTCACTGTTTCTGTATACCTAAATATATTATGTAGTATCGTTTGTTTTTTTACAATAACTGTGCAATTCCATCGTATTGATGCCTTTTCTACTGTAATTCTACTCCTAACTAATTACATTGAATCAACGTCAGTCATTCGCATAATAACAATTCTATTCCCTGATATTCCCAACCCGAAAGCAAATATCCTCTTCCAAATTGTTGCGTATGTATAACCATCCGATTTCTATAGTGATATATTAGCCGTACTGTATTATGTGGATTCTTCGTTGTACGAACGTAAGTAGTCAAGTGAAATTTGTGATGTTCCTTGATCTATGTACGTTACGATCAGTTTGCAACAGGCAACGGCAGTTTTCCTGAGTCGTTGCACGTTCAGCAAGAAATTAATCAGCAGTGAAGAAAAATATAAAGTTCCCCTGTATTTCTAACTTTGTACTCTGTAATGTCACGGTTTCTAATCTTTCATCCATAGTTCACACTTTAAGAAAAATTAATCAATTACATTAATTACGTTGCTTAAAATCATCGAATTTATCTAGTCGGTTAAGCGTGTAAAATCGACGAACGGAAGATTATTCAATGAGAAAACTCGACATTACCAAAATGAACGTTTGCCCATGTTGAAGTAGCATTTAAAGGATGAACGCGATACTCAGCGTCGAGTCGAAAACGTTTCGAGTTCGAGTTTCTATTCGCCTCCATATGAACCCATTGAATAATCGATACGAGTTGCTCGTTGCACGGTAATTCCTTGCTTACAAATTTGAAAGCCACCCCCATAGGCCCTGTTAATCGGTCAGACTAGCGCAGAGACGCGTTTCATTTGCTATAATTCGATCTTCGGACGGTTTAGTTATCGTCGCATTTTGACGCTGCTTACCAGCAGATTAATCTCTAGCAAACAATTGATAGGCGTCACAAACAGACCAGTTGCTTCGTAGTTAGCGAGTCTCTGGACGTTCAGAATATGAGGATCCAGCTGATCCACCATTACAATTAATCGGATTAATTCTCACTCCCTCTCGCCAAGGGATATATGTAATTGATTTTCTGAATCAGGGATGGCTATTCCGATAATATACAGTAAATATAAAATATAGCGAAAATACATAGTAAATCGAATTTTTCCTTTTCATTTCTTAACTTTATCTGTTCTCAAGATACATAGCTTTTGCAGTTTTCCGTAATGGGACAGAAAGCGGAACGTCTTTAGGCTACCATCTTTTTCTTTTTACAATTTAAATTCGTTTCTTCAATGTCCGTTAGAACATTTTCCAGCCAATATTTTCTAAAATTTCACACGTATCCTTCCTTCGCTATAAGACGCGAGATACACGTGTACTTCAGCATCGACGTGTCTTCAACTCATCGACGCCTCTTTCTCGGCGTTTCCCATAGTCCGTTTTCCATTCTGTCCGCGTTTCAACCCCCGACCACATTTTCTGTGCAACGTGTACACACATCCAAATATGGGTTGACTGCGACACGGGAAAACTCAGCGTTAGAAACGAACGAAGAAACGCCTAACCATCGTGAAAGCGATGTGAACGCGGAAATCGGACGAGGCGAAGTTAATTTCGACTATCAGCCAGCTTTGGGCAATGAATCTCGATGATTTCCGCGAGCATATTGGACTTATCTGCTCCAGCACGCCTTACAATCACGATAACACCTTCTGTTGCACGCACGTGAACACGCAACCCCCTCGTTACCCTCGAAACGAGCGGTCAGAGATCCGTGAACAAGATTGAAATTCGTTATGGTTACGGAAGCCGTTTACGAGCCTATGGATTACGAGGGTCGTTTCGAAGAATGCAGTGAGCGATCCCATGGAGCGTAATTCTTAGCCCATTAACGGGCAACGTTGCGTTAGCGAATTTCATCTGTCACCTTTTCCCCAATGAATTTGCGTTATCGAATTCTATTTGTTAACATTATCACCACGACAAGCAATTCCAAGGATGAGCTTCGCGTTTACTTCGTCTCTACTTTTTCTATCTGGATTCTACAATTTCATGAGTTTCAAAGGATGTGGATAAAACGGCATTATGAGAAACTGTTGGTTGATTCTTCATGGGTTAACGTAGTTTTGAAGAAATTCTTCCAGGACCCGGGAAGAATATTAAACATTGAAATCGGATACAGTACCAATTCTGAGAACTTTGAAAATGACACGGTACCACAATGTCGCTATAGAGACTAATATAATGTTACTCTAGAGGCTTTCACTGCTCGAATTGTCACAATTATTTTTTATACTTCCGATCCTTGATCATGCCAAAGCGTTATTTTTAAAAAATAAAATATATAATAGAAGTGTGTATAGAACTGTTGAAAGGGCCCGTGTAACAGACTTTCGTCGATGATCTATACAACTAAAATTCTTAATATTAAATTCAATTCGTAGAATATTCAAATCTATCTATAGTTTGATCGAATCTTCGATTATAAATCGACGTAAAATTTTTGGATACTACAAGCGTAGCCATCGTTCAGTATCTCGTAAACGTCTGATAAAGAAGTACATGTTACAAGGCTTATACGTCAAATCTATAGAACACCTGAATATAACTGACTTCCCAATATTTCAATATTCCAGGTCCCATAGCTATATCGGATGTCGATTAATACGAAACATGAGAAGTCAATCAATCGATATGTTCAATGGCACGTAATCTTGATAAAAGCTGTACAAACTTGCAGTCCTTTCCTTGTTTATAACGGGAAATTGAATACTTTGTAATTAAATTGTAGAAACAGAAGCAATAAAATGTTGCGTGGCCTGTCGCAATAACGTAACGAATCGATATAATGGTTGCCACAGATTAATTAATTAATATCAATCCCGCGATCCTCCATCGCAGCTGTCTTTATTTCCGCGTAGTTTGTATCGAATTCGTCGCGTTTCATCGTGAGAAATCTTCAGCCGTTCCAAAAGTTTCGTAAAGATTAATCCTTCATAATTGAAGAGCGGAAGTAGATAAAGTTGCCAGTATCGAAACTAAAGCTTTCTGGGAAACGACTGTTTATGAGAAATTGTTTGTTTATGGGAATGTTATTTATTAGAAAAATATAACGATACTTATTTATTACGCATATTATAATACTTTATATAATTTTACGATATCTCTATTCTATCGTTTCAAAGATCTGTTAATTAACGATAAAAAAAATATCTTCTTTATATCTTAAGAGAAGATATGTAAGTCCATTATGTAGTTTGCTTAAGAAGGTCAGTAGAGATTTTCTTATCTGATGGGATAATCGAGGCAGATTTATCTACGCACATGTTCAAGCACGATGGAGGGAGTTTGCTGGCACATGGTGCACACAGTCTAATTTAGGGAACTAATCGTATAACATACATCATACACAACCTATATCACGTAAAAACGTGTAAACTGAAACGTTAAAAACTGTACGAATTATTATGATTACACTTCCCTTCATATTTAGTGATATTAACCTTCATACAAACAACCTCTTCAAGGAGAAACAAAATTCTTTTTCGAAAATGGCACTTCCAATTCTTCTTATTCTCACTATTTAATTGCTAGCCGTATCAAGTAACAACGAAAAAAATAATAATATCTAAACGTTAAGCAGGTCCATATTTTTGGGGATACAATTAAAAAAGTAAATCGTCGGTGGAATATTGTTTCACCTATCAAGAATTTTGGAAGATATAATTAGAAAGGTACAACCTGGGTAGAAAATTGTACTCCTTATCGAGCATTTTTGAAAATATAATTGAGAAAGTGGAATCTGGATAGAAAATTGTTTTACCTACGAAGCATTATAAAAAGTAAGTTTAATAAAACTATACCTTGGATATTTCATATATTTTTTCATATTATACGCATTACATTATAGAAGCAAACGCGGACTGCTCAACGTCATAGGCTCAGAATCTAAAACTCTATTCGGAACTCTCCTCGAAAAAGATCTAGAACTCATTAACGAAAATATTGATACATTTGTAGCGGCACTCGACACAGCACAAATACCGCTACTCGACATAAACAACTAACGGACGACGGTAGCGCAGTGGTTAACGCATTAGGTTACGAACTTTCGGGGAAAGTAGTGGGGGGATATATGGGAGGCAGACGTAGAGAGGACGGAGCTGCGAGCGTAATCGAAATCTCCGGAAAACTGGAGAGCTTGGGCAAGGGAGGTAACCAGAGTGGAGGACTAGTGCCCGTGAACGCAAAGCGGATGTGGATACGGGAAGTCTGGCTTGGACAAGGAGTTAAAGCAAAACCAACCAAGTGTGAGGTTAGGACGGTGGAGTAGCCATATTAGGACGCGTGACAACAGCGCCGCTACACGGGCTACCCGAGAAACTACCCAGACGCAGCCATATTGGCGCGTGCGCCGAAGCGCTTCGCGCGGGCCACTTGAAAGTGACAGCGACTGGCAGAGTGGCAAGTGCTGACCGAGCGACATTTCCCGCCCAACGGGGAAACAGACGCAACCATGGCGAAAGGGAAGGAGGTAGAGGAAAACGCTAGGGGACGAAGGGAAACGGAACTGGCTGCGGAGCTGCCACACGTCAGCACCAGGAGCATGACGAAGGCGATGCCGCCAAAGGAGGGACTCTCCCGCTTCACGCTGGACAAGGAGGGAATATGGACTGAGGAAACAACAGAGGAGGAGGAAACCCCCGCCAGAGAAGCACCCCGAGCGAAGAGAAAGAAGGCCAACGAATCCCCCGAACTCCCCGCGGACCCGGCTGAAGAAATGAGAACAGCCACAACGGCGGACATAGGAGCCAAACTGATTCGCCGGGCCGCCGAGGTGGCCAAGGCTGCCGAGGCACCCCGCAACCACAAGGACACGCAGGTGAAAACCCTGAAGGAGGCGGCGAGAACCATCACCGCGGGCGTGACCGAAATAGTGAGGAGAACGGACCCTGTCACCGACGCACTCGCTATAGCGCAAAGACGCATAGCAACACTGGAGGCGGCGGTAGAGGCACTCCGAAAAGAGCCGGCCTCGCGCCCCACCGCGGATGAGAGCAGCTACAGGGCGCGTCTCGCTGCAGTCAAACACCATGCAGAGGAGATGAGATCCTTGCTGCACCGACTGGAGGAACGACTGCAGAGAATAGAAAAAGGAGAAGGAAAGGAGGTCGCTCCTGCCGCGAACACGAGAGGGATGGAGCCTGGAGCCCCAAACGCCCCAGCGCCCAAGGGAGGCCGAACAGCTGTCATCGAATGGCAGACGGTTGAAAGGAAAAGAAGCGGAAAGAAGAAGGAAGCAGGAAAGAAGCAGCCGGCGAAGCTGATCCCCGAGACAGGGGCGGTAAGACAGAGGGAAACTCCGGAGAGTGGATTGGAGAACGCACGAAGAGGGGGAGGCAGGGGGCCCCTCCCGCGCGCACCGCGAACGTCAGCGGTAACAATCACCCTGACGGACAAATCGAGCCAATCCTACGCGGAGGTGCTGGCTGCGGCCAAGGACAGTGTCTCCCTGACCGAGCTCGGAATCAACACGATGAGGATGCGGAAGACCATCGCCGGAGGCGTCATCTTAGAGGTCCCCGAGGACCAGGGAAGGGAGAAGGCCGCAGCGCTCGCAGCACAGCTGACGCGGGCTCTGGACCCGAACGAGGTCCGCGTGGCGACACCCTTCCGAGCCGCGGAGGCAAGGGTGTCCCTGATAGACATAGCGGCCACCAAGGCGGAAATCCAGAACACCCTGGCGAGGAAGAGCGGCTGCAAGCCGGAGGACATCCGGCTGGGAGAAATCCGCCCCGCCCGGAACGGACTTGGCACCGTGTGGATACGAGGCCCTGCCAGTGCAGTGAGGAAACTGGCCCAGGCTGGAAAGGTCGCCATAGGCTGGTCGACGGCGAAGGTCGAAGCCATCGAACGGAGACCGTTGCAGTGCTACAGGTGCCTTGGGATAGGACACACGGGGAAGACCTGCACCGCCAAGGAGGACAAGGGGCACCTGTGCTTCAGATGCGACGAACCAGGCTACCAGGCGAGAGCATGCACTACTGCGAGCCCGAAATGCCTGCTCTGCGAGGCGCTTGGAACACCGTCGGTGCACAGGATGGGGGGACCGGCCTGCGCCCCCTCGAAGAAAGGAACGAAAGGAGCCGCCCGCGGATCCACGGCTGCATGAGGCAGCGAGAAAGGCTCCCCGTCGCAAAGCGACCCTAAGCCCGCGAACAAGGAGGTAGGCACGGAGGAAGCCACAAACAAGGAAAGAACACCAAAGAACTGAGAATGCGCATCCTCCAGACTAACCTGCGAAGGTCAAGGCGAGCACAAGACCTGCTCCACCAAACCATCCGGGAGAGCACGGTCGCCCTAGCGGTGGTGGCGGAACCGTACAGAGTTCTGGATGCCCCGGAGTCGGTCGGAGACACGGACGGAATGGTTGCCGTCACCTGGACATCAACGCCCGGGGCGTTCGCCCACGGAGCCCTGCTGGAACGCGGCAACGGATACGCCGCGGTCGAGTGGGCAGGGATGATGGTGGTGGGGGTGTACGTGTCACCTAACAGCGGACGGGCAGCGTTCGAGGAATTCCTAGACGGAGTTGGCGACTGCGTCAGGCGACGACTCCCCCGACAAGTGCTCGTCCTGGGAGACTTCAACGCGCACTTCACGGAATGGGGGAACGCCAGGACCAACGCGCGCGGCCGCACGCTATCAAACTGGGCCGCGGGACTTGGACTTCTGTTAGTGAACAGGGGCTCGACCAGTACCTGCGTGACGTGCAGAGGGAGCCCATTGTTGACATAACATGGGCCTCCCCCGAGGCATTCAGGCGGATCTCAGGCTGCAGAGTGGCCCAAGGGGTCGAGACGCTGTCGGACCACCTCTACATATTCATGGAGGTGGACGCACCTGGACCTGGAATGCCGACGACAAACGACGGGCACGGCCCGCCGAGGGGGAGGCGCGCGCGCCCACCGCCCAGATGGAAAATAAAAGAAAGGAATGAAGATCTACTCCGAGCGGCTGCTATAGCAACAGCTTGGAGCTGGGAGGCCTCGACAACGACGACCGAAGCAGACGTGGAAGAGGAGGCCGAGAACCTCCGCCAAGCCACGACAACAATCTGCGACGCATCCATGCCACGGGCCACACCGGGCACGGTGCGAAGCAGAGCAGTTTACTGGTGGAACCCCGACATCGTGGAACTGAGGACGAGATGTGTCCGGGCCCGAAGACAGTACCTAAGGGCCCGCCGCTGGCGACGACGCGACGAAGAAGAAGTCTCCTTGCGCTACCGGGCGTACCGCGCGCTACAGCGCTCGCTACAAAAGGAAATTAAAAAAGCGAAGGACCGTGCTTGGTCCGAACTGGTCGAAACAGTCGAGTCGGACCCATGGGGAAGGCCATACAGGAAGGTGACACAGAAACTACGCGCGAAGGGCCCCCTGACAACGACGGAGATGGAACCTGCGCTGCTGACGCGGATCACCGGAACGCTCTTTCTCCCACAAGAAAACAGAGCGGTGGAACGGCCACGGGAAACGACACGACCGCTGGAATGGAGGGACGACTGGGAAGTCACGGAGGAGGAGATATGGGAGGCTACCAGAAGAATGACCCCCCGCAACGTGGCACCGGGCCCGGACGGAATCCCTAGCCGGATCTGGGGGGAAGTGATGGGGGTCATGGCCCCCAGACTCCGGCACCTCTTCACAAGATGCATGAGGGAGGGAGTCTACCCCCGGGCGTGGCGGACGACGAGACTGGTCCTGCTCCATAAAGAGGGCCGACCGACGACCTCGCCGTCAGCGTACCGGCCGATATGCCTACTGGACGAGGTCGGCAAACTACTCGAGAGGGTAGTCGCCGCCCGCTTGGAACGACACATAGCGGGCCAAGTGCCAGGTTTGCACGAAAGCCAGTACGGCTTCCGGAAGGGGCGCTCGATGATTGACGCGGTCAAACGCGTACGAGCGATTGCGGAGGACATGGTCTCCCGGAAAGGCGTGGCGCTGGCGGTTTCCCTGGACATCGTCAACGCGTTCAACACCATGCCATGGGACAGGATAGTGACGGCCCTGGAGCACTTCGAGGTTCCCAGCTACCTCGTCCGATTGATCCGAGCCTACCTCGACGACAGGTGGGTGTGTTACACCAGTAAGGAAGGAGAGGAAAAGCGATCCGTCGAGCGTGGCGTCCCGCAGGGCTCGGTGCTGGGCCCCATACTATGGAACGTTGCGTACGACGAGGTACTGCGATGTCCGCTACCCCCAGGCGCGGCCATGATATGTTATGCGGACGACACCCTAATCCTGGTCGAGGGTCGTGGCTGGCACGAGACGCTGCGCATTGGCGAAATCGCAACGGCCTGTGCGATCCGTGCCGTGAACGAACTGGGCCTGAGAGTCTCCCCTGCGAAGTCGGAGGCCACAGAGCCGCCCCGCCACCACCCCAACGGACTACGGCCAGAAGAAGTGACAGCGCTAGGGGCAACGACCTCCCCCTAACGCCTACTCAATAGCCGGCTCGAACAAGAGAACGCGAGAAGGGGGTGCAACTGAAGTTAATTCATAAGAGGTTCTTGGAGCACCCCTGTCACGCGCATAAGGTGGTCATCGTGGAGTTTTAGTCGGTAGGAGTCCGACACTACTCTGCTGTTACGCGATTATTGCAGCAGCGGAGTGTCCATGAGGATTTCTCCACGTACAAAAAAAAAAAAAGGTTACGAACATTCGGAACGCGGGATCGAATCCCGGCGACCGAAGTCCGATTTTTATTCCACGATTCTAAATAGGAAGAAAATATAGCAGTACCCCCAGCAGCGACATCTACAGCCACCAACCACAATCATCACGGACTCGACTCATCCTCTACACATTATTTGACTCCAACAATAAAATAAAAACGATCCTCAGTAATCAAACCGCACTTATCAAACGCTTGCTAGACTATGCTAAGACGAATCAACTCGAAAACGTTAGCAATGTCATACGCAAGATTGAAAACCATAACGAGAAAAACGAAATATTGATCTCTTTACTAATTCAGACTGAATCTACCATATCGGAGCTCCATATTAACATCGACGAAATTTTTAACACTATAGTATCAGGAAAACAAGGAATCATAAACCCGCAAATTATGGAACCCAAACAATTCTTAACAACACTCGACCAAATAACGAAGCAAAACTTTATGAGTAATCATATCGATCTTTCAGTTCAAAACTTTCTACTAATTCTAGATCTAAGTAAACTAAAATTATGGACAAATGATAACAAACTCATATATATGATAACTGTATCGTTTTCAGAAGACAACGAATGGAAAATAACAAAAATTTATCCGATACCTTTCAAGCAAAACTCTGTATTTATCGCACCTGTAGTAGAAACTGATACTAATCAGCTTAGAACGATACACCTTTGTCGATAGCCACTACTTAAACAAATATAAACGAACGGCAATCATCGACATTTGTAAGGGAACTCAGTCAAGTCACAATAGAATCAGTTCACCTAAATGTAGAATCGAATTAACTAATAATCAACAGACAGTCAAAACCTGCCCAACTGCTGTATTCAAGTTGGAAGAATTGACGTTCGTACCCTTACAGACAGAAAATCATTATATCATTATCATTAGGAAAAATGTGCAGATCGACGTATCGTGTAAAACACATAAAATCTTAGAAATCAGACAACCGAGTTTAATTAGCAGCAAAACTGGAGTTCGACTCGAGACGTCGTTGCTTGCGGACGTGTTTGCCGCGAGCTCCCGCTCGTGAGCATAAGGCTAGTTGTAATAGTAGTTGGTTAGGGGTAGATGTGTCATATCGTGGGTGGAATTAGTTTAAAGGAAACATGAGAAATACCAATTTTTAACGAGCTAGATAGTGATGGATAATTCCCATTTGAGATGAATTAGGGTGTCGTGGGTACGTACAGTGATTTTAGTTTATTGTTGACTTGAATAAGATGAGAGGGTTTAACGGATGCAAGAAGTCACAGGCTAAATTGGAAGGCGTAGCGGGGCTAAAATCGATATAACAATTAATGTTATTGAGTGAGTAAGCGTTTAGTGGATTTTAATTGAAGTTAAAGTGAGCTAAATTAATATTAAGTTAATCTATTGGCTAAATTAAAGGAAATAGAAATTAGAATTTGACTAGGATAGGAATTGAAATAAAGTGTAATTACGGTTCGGGAACTATAACAAATGAATAACTACGAGTCACATGTTAAGGTGAACGTAGGTTATAGACAGAAGTCTGGTTCGCGACGCAATTGAGAGCGGACATGTTGGTGGATCGCTCTCGCTAGCTAGGTGTTTGACAATATACGATGATACATGCGTGTGAAAATGCAAGCAGGATTGCTAAGGATTGTGGTGAATTACAAGGGGTGTGAGTGGAATAATATTGAGACGATATCAGAGTGTATGCATATGGAGGCGACAAGGATTATAATCATATGATCGTTTGAGTACAATTAAAGTGGGAGAAACATGAAGCGTGGCGGTCAATATTGGCATGATAAGTTGTAGGGGAATAGCTGTTAAATTAACTCGAGTACAGCAGCAGCAGCGTAGGATAAAAAAGTGTGTGATGCATTAACGGCTCATTGGTGATGGTGTCTATGATGGATAGCGGTGAATAAGTAAAAGGAGGAGTAATATAATATGTGAGTGTTAGCATACGCTGGTGATCTTCAAACCAAACAAGGGAAAAAGAACGAGTAGCATACATTATATGAATAAATATGTCGGGTTTACATTAGAATTAGGGTTAGGGGCGTGAAACGAATCCTCGCTTGGATTACGCGTTGTCGTTATGCAATAGAGAAGACATTGACTAGTGCAAATACGATTATCATAGAACCGGACAAGTAACCGTGGTGATTAGATACTCGAGAAACTAATGACAATGATCCTAGGTTCAATAACGAATCGGCGGTCGACGGGATGATAGATGAACGTACTCACAAAATCTAAGTCGGACGCGTAATATTCACTGGTCGTAAAGAGTTACTCCTTTCATCAATGAGATCGCGAGCGAGAATGCCTTTCCCGTCCCGATGATGCCACAGAGGAAAACTATAATGGGGTGTGTCTAAGGATACGAGATCATCGGATTCGTCGAGAAAAGCCTTCGTTCAGAAAGTAAGGGAAATTGGCGTTGCTGCTAATGGGTCAATCTCCATATCGGTGGTTAGAAAAAGATGCTAGCCGCCCTCGAGGGAAAGTTGCTAGTGGGAGACGCCGCTCGTTGAAAAATAGGTCTCCCCTATTTTCCTGTAGTTGGGACAAAGACCGTTTGTCTGTTTGAAGGACTTTAGTTGACTAAATCTTAAGATTTATAACAGGCCCTCGGGCTAGCTGAACATGTACTGCGGAGACGCATCGACATCTGGCAATCATCTTACTCGAAGAATAGGGTCTGCGTGTGGCGAGCTACGGGACAGAGCCCGTTGGAATGTTTACTGTCGAGTGTTCCAACTATTTCCTTTTTAAAGAGAACTATAGAATTATTCCATGCCTTTGTTAGACAAAGCGTTCATCCCGTGACCGCGGCTACGTTTGGCGACTGACTGTCGCCTCGAGCCCAAGCTCATTATCACAACTCGCGAACAATTACAATCGGATTGAATAACTACAATTGTTCAATTACAGCTATAGTAGACTCTGGGTTGCAATGTTGCGGGATTATCCAAAATTCCAAAGGCTCCGGTGTTCTTTCATCTCCGATATATATTACACTCCGAAGACCTCGATAACCTTCTTGTACGCACGCTTGTTGTCAACCGACCCCACCAGATTCTTCTAACAGCTTCGAATCGTCTTTCGTCTCAACTGAGACCTGGACGCTCTCCGACGCTTACACACACATTCACATGTACAGTGTAAATGTATCGTCTACCTAACAGTAGTAAAATTTATTGTATGAATCCAAAATAGTGGCGGTTCAGAGTGCTATAATAAAAAAGATGTCGAGCGCTAATTTAGAAAGGTTTTTATGCTGAGATTTTAGTCCTCCTGTAGGGATTATCGCCGGGTGTATATCAGAGGCGGCTATTCCGTTACTATCTGGTTATTGTTTCGATAGCTGTGGCATGCAGTATGTTTTGTTCACCCTATTACTGCTTCTTAACATGTGACGTTACTGAGCGTGTGACACTAGCACATCCGATACCAGGCGGGCCCGTCAGCCTCGCGGTAGACGCATCGGATTACGCCATAGGAGCAGTATTACATCAACGCGTGAACGACAAATGGCTGCCGCTAAGATTCGTTACAACATCCTTGACCTCCGCGCAGCAAAAAAATATAGAGCATATGACCGCGAACTTCTTGCTTTGTACACCGCAGTTAAACGTTGTAGATAAGCCGTAGGAGGGAGAAATTTCGCGATATAAACCGATTACAAACCCCTCATGTGCGCGTTCAATCAATATCTACACAAATGTTCGCCGCGACAATTTCGCCATCTTGACTACTTCGGACAGTTCACGACCGACATCCGATACATTAAAGGCTTGGACAATAATGTAACCGACGCTCTATCTGGCATCGAAGCGATAGGGAAATCTGTGGACCATAAAACTCTCGCCGCAGCGCAAGAAAACGACACCGAGCTACGCGACATCGTCAAGTCCGATACATCCGTATTACAATTAAAGAAGATACGTTTTCCTGATTACGGCGTATCAGGCGATTTTGTATGACCGTTTGTATCGAAATCCTTGCGGCACAGCGTATATAATTCGCTCAGGGACTTTCCCATCTTTGGATACGCGCTACGCAAAACATGGAGACGACGTGTTTCGTCCGATCGTCAATAAACAAAGATTGTAGAAACTGGGCACGACAATGCCTGGCAGCCTATGGTCCACGTACCGTCATTCCGGTCCTCAATAAACCTAAGGACCCACCATAAACCTTAACTTTTTAGTTTAATTGTTAGCACATGTTTTCAAGTTAATGTGCTTATCCGGAAGGATTTTCTAATCCTATAAGTGTTTTCGGTTTATGGCTGGTTCTTAGAAAACTCGTCAGGTTTATTAGACTCTGTTAAACATTACGGAGAGAGCGGGTAGTCACCTAATGGGAAAAACGAATGTTTGTCTAACGACAAAGCTGGTTTTTTCCATGAACAAGTTCACCCATGAGCCACGTTGGTAGGAGGCTTCCTCCTCATACCTTTATGCATTAAGGTGGGTTATAATCAAGCGGCATCGCGGACCGTTACCCTCACTTTTCATAACGAAAAGTGTGAACAACGAATCCGCTTCCTTTGTTCAAAAAATACCTACAAACCGAGCTTCCCTCCATAATTACATGAGAGCGGAAGTTCAGTTAACTCTCCATTCTAACATACTCAACACCTCAAGACTTCCTCTACGACAACATATCTACTAGGACTCGAGCTCTGTCTTCAGATCAGTCATCGTCTCTACACTGATTCTCTCATCTAAGAGCAATCCATTTATTCTTCACTTACCTCTTACGTATCGGCGTTACTATCTTGTGTAAAGTTGTTGGAAATACATATTTTATAACCCTGTTAATCGCAGCGTTATATCACCTCAACCACCCCTAATATCTCAACGGGAATCAGGGGATCGATTTGTTCGCGGCGTCGATTATTACAATCGTAACGGGAATTTACGACTTCCGTGGCGAATTTCCTAGCGGAAGCGTCTCCCCGCGATTGGTCGAAAATACAGTATGCTTATGCGAATTTCAAGAAAATTGCAATGGGTTACAATGGATTACAAAGGGAGAGGGAAGTGCAATGAATTATTACGATAAATTGTAAGGGGTGTGAAGTGGGATGAGATGATAGGAGAATTGGTGTGAGTGGAATAGTATTAAGTGAATATCAGGGTGTATGTTACAAGGGAGTCGACGTGGATTATGATCGAGTGAGTAAGTTACAATATGTTTGGGTATAATTAAATGGTAATATCCTAGCTGAACAAAAATAAATGGAATAATTGGAGGATCTAATGTTAAATGTGAGAGAAACAAGAAGTGTAATGCTCGATAATCATGGCGTGATGAGTCATAGGTGAACAATAACAAAGAACATAAAGCAATAAATTATTGAACTATTGAATTAAAATATGAAGAGGAGTTGGTAAAGTCGAATATCTATAGAAAATGCAATTACGAATTTCAATTTAAATGATAAAACTTTAAAAGGAAATAAAATTAGAATTGAATTAGAAGAAGCCAGAGTTAAATAAAATATAATAAAGAGTGGTAATATAATGGAGGAGTATTCTACGTAATATAATTGAAGAGCTATATAAATATAAAGTTTTAAGAAGAAATTTATTTTCAATCTTAAGTAATTTAAATACAATAGCTTAGGATAAATATATTTGGAACTATAATGACTCATCAGATAAAGTCAGTTCATAATGGAAAACAGTGGAAGAATTAGAAAGTGGTAGTATATATCGTTGATTTTCAAAACTAAAAAGGAAAGGAATTAGTAGGAAACAGTAAATAATTTAAAAAGTAATAAATTAATGTATATAACGTATTCGTAAATGTTTAATATGCGTGAGTACGTTGTTGTAGATAATTCGAAAGGACGTTGGTTGTTCGCATTTATTGACGAGTTATTATAGCTCCATAACTACAAATTAATTAATTAATTACAAACTACTAAATTAATGGTTAGGGCAAGAATTGACACAATTCGAATTTTTTACATTAAGCTACGTTATATGGGATAGAATATAGAATATCAAAAAATGTAACTAAATAAAGTTTAGCTAACTAAAAAGTGAAAGATTAAAAAAGCCTTTAATAACAATAACTCATCACGCTAAGCCTGTTTATCGTGTTTTGTTTTTGTTTTAGTCGTTATTTATTTTACTTTTAACTGAATAACGAGAATGGTTTTGTATTAATTGACAACGCAACAGTATTTAAAATTGGCTTCGAGATGATAATTAATATAATAGATTTAAATGTTGTAAGATTATGAAGTATGATAGAGAATGCAATTGCACACGATGGAACACAATAGTACACTAACACTACCCTTTGGGTGGCTTCGACACGGTTAATACCTGCTGGATTGGCACATGAATATCAGTAGATCGATGAATTGAAGAAAGTACATGTGGGTGGTAGCGAACACGGTGGGGTTTTCTTGTCACTGGGGTCAACTGTGAGTTGATGGGATAGGGGAAATGTAAATGCAAATGCTTATATGCAGTGGAGTGTAGGAAGTAGGGATCACATAATAGTTTGAACGACGTGATGAGACGCGCACGTGTCACACGGTTGCCATATTGGTAAGCGGGCCCCTTCTTTAGGGGCTTTATGATACATAAAGGAGTGGTGCCATCTACATGCATGAAGTAAAGTATTATTCAATATGAAATGGTATGTGTCAATCTGGCTAAGTGGGTCACTTGGTAGCAATGGTTAATTAGGAAAGCTTAGTAACAAGTACCGAGGGACATCTATGCAGTAGGGCTCGATGTGCGCTGTTACGGTGGAAACCCCATGTACCTCCGAATTAAAAAGGGTTTACCCTCCAACGGGCAAGAAAAATCATAATTATTGGCGGAATGAACAGTTGATGAAGTTAAGAAAGGAGGAGGTGATGACGACGAGAAGAAGAACTCAGAGAGCAGTGGCGTGAGGAACTGAAGACGCGGTACAGTGGGTTCAGGAGTTGCAGAAAAAGAAGAGGCAGACGAGGAAACTGATTCGAGCCCTTGTCGATGAGCTTTTCTTAACGAGACCGAGGGGAAATATAAGTAGAATCCACGGGAGTATTAGTGTCAGCGAGGGCTTGATCACGAAGGAAGCGCTACTGGATGCCGGAGCTGAGATGAACCGGAATAAAGCGGTTGGTGTAGATGGCATACCAGGAACGATGGTAAAAGAAATTGAAGATTGCAAAATTACGTGTTGAACAGTGTTATCAACTGAGCACGAAGAAATTCGTTTTTCTTGAAAATGAAGCTTTATACGGAAAGATTTTATTCCACATTTTTCTCTTATTTTTGCACGTAAAATAACTTCCATCTGCTTAATCGGTAACTAACCAAATTTATATGTTTCAAACAGATTTCCAAGATCAATTTTCTCGAAAACAAAGCCTGTTATTCTTTATATCTTTCTTGTTTTTCTTCGTACAAAACTGTTTTTCGTTTGTTCCTAGTACTTGACCGGACCTTATGTTTCACATATTCTAACATACTCTATTCATATAAAAATTCGTATTATAATAATCGTTATTTTCGATATTAAAATTATTATTAAATATTCGTTTAATTAATCTTAAAATTCTGATACAGTTATGAAAAGCTATCAAAAGAATGATGTCTAGATTTTACAAGTATGCCACAAAATATATGTAGAGTTTACATTAGAATTAATGTTAGGGGCGTGAAACGAATCTTCGTTTGGGTTACACGTTGTCGTTATGCATTAGAGAAGACATTGACTAGTGCAAATACGATTATCATAGAACCGGACAAGTAACCGTGGTGATTAGATACTCGAGAAACTAATGACAATGATCCTAGGTTCAATAACGAATCGGCGGTCGACGGGATGATAGATGAACGTACTCACAAAATCTAAGTCGGACGCGTAATATTCACTGGTCGTAAAGGGTTACTCCTTTCATCAGTGAGATTGCGAGCGAGAATGCCTTTCCCGTCCCGATGATGCCACAGAGGAAAACTATAATGGGGTGTGTCTAAGGATACGAGATCATCGGATTCGTCGAGAAAAGCCTTCGTTCAGAAAGTAAGAGAAATTGGCGTTGCTGCTAATTGGTCAATCTCCATATCGGTGGTTAAAAAAGATGCTAGCCGCCCTCGAGGGAAAGTTGCTAGTGGGAGACGCCGCTCGTTGAAAAATAGGTCTCCCCTATTTTCCCGTAGTTGGGACAAAGACCGTTTGTCTGTTTGAAGGACTTTAGTTGACTAAATCTTAAGATTTATAACAGGCTCTCGGGCTAGCTGAACATGTACTGCGGAGACGCATCGACATCTGGCAATCATCTTGCACGAAGAATAGGGTCCGCGTGTGGCGAGCCACGGGACAGAAACCGTTGGAATGTTTACTGTCGAGTGTTACAACTATTTCCTTTTTAAAGAGAGCTATAGAGTTACTCCATACCTTTGTTAGACAAAGCGTTCATTCCTTGTCCGCGGCTACGTTCGGCGACTGACTGTCGCCTCGAGCCCAAGCTCATTATCACAACTCTCGAACAATTACAATCGGATTGAATAACTACAATTGTTCAATTACAGCTATAGTAGACTCTAGGTTACAATGTTGCGGGATTATCCAAAATTCCAAAGGCTCCGGTGTTCTTTCATCTCCGACATATATAGATGAAAGGACACCGGGTCCTTCCTTTGGAATCCATCGGAAAACCCCCAATATTTTAGCCTCTATAACTTAACTCGATTACAATTGTTCGAGATTTGTGATAATGAGCTTGGACTCGAGGCGACAACCAGTCGCCGAACGTAGCCGCGGTCAGGGGATGGACGCTTTGCCTGACAAAGGTATGAGGTAATAGTATAGCTCTCCTTAAAAAGAAATAGTTGTTGCGGCACTCGACAGTAAACATTCCAACGGTTTCTGTCCCGTGGCTCGCCACACGCAGACCCTATTCTCCGGATAAGACGATTACCAGACGTCGATGCATCTCCACAGTACATGTTCAGCTAGCTTGAGGAGCCGTTATAAATCTTAAAATTTAGTTAACTAAAGT
Organism: Bombus vancouverensis nearcticus; assembly: GCF_051014615.1. Classification (NCBI taxonomy): domain Eukaryota; kingdom Metazoa; phylum Arthropoda; class Insecta; order Hymenoptera; family Apidae; genus Bombus; species Bombus vancouverensis. The sequence goes on along the minus strand of NW_027468924.1, from coordinate 271,854 downwards.
CCTTCACACAGACAAACAGTCTTTATCCTAACAGTCCCTAAATCTCCAACACCTACTACGGGAAGATACGGGAAGTCTGCTTTTCTCAAGGACGACTCTTCCCGCTAGCAACTTTCTCTCGAGGGCGGTTAGCATCCTTCTTCAACTACCAACATAGAAATTAACCAATTAACAGTGACTTCCATTTCCCTCACTTTCCTAAGGAAAACTTTCCTTAACGAATCCGATTATCTCGTACCCTTAGCCACACTTCCGTAGCGTCATCGTCACAGAAAGACAGTTCCTCTACGTTCCTTGAGTAGTCATCATTTTAACTTATATCGCGCACTTTGCTCAATCGCCACCTTAACTCGTCGTCTATCAGTTGTAACCGAGAATTGCGAATCGTTAAGTGTAATCGCAAGTTCTACGCAAAGTATAGAAAGAGAGAATTGTTAATAAATATACGGTTTAAATATCTCCGAGTGTTTCTTTGGCACCTATCACGTCCGACACACTTCAAATTCAGACGACATGATCCGTTAATTTCGCGATTTCCTGTGTCTTCTACGTGACACTATATTCCATTATTGTGTGGAAGAGAAATCGAATAATATTAATAACTTAAAAAGGAAGAAACAAAATCAAGAGAACATGGTAGTCGCCAAAAGAATAAAAATTGAAAAGTTACAAGAAGTACCAAAGATGAAAAGCAAAGGGAAACGAAACAGAGAAAAACGAACGTGTGTTTAACGAACAGGAGAAGAAAAGATTAAACTGAAAGATACCAAACCTTCCAAAAAAGATTTGAGATATGCGCTTATCAATGTTAATAATGGTGACGATAACGAGCAGAAGCCAAGGATATTTGCGTATGGATTTTACTGGGATAACAACCCTGATTTAACTCTCCTTCAACGTAAAGAGTAATCTAGCGATTGTGAAGAAAAGCTAAAACTGAGAAATAAGAAATTAAGTGCCGCTGAACGTTGAGAACAGAAAACACAGAAGGAACGTGAAGTTCGTCAAAGAGAAGAAGCGCTCGTCGATAACCAGTTATCAAATTCTGCAGATCAGTTCGACAGATTAGTTTTAGCAAGTCCAGACAGTTCAATAGTATGGTTACAGTATATGGCGTACCATTTACAAGCAACAGAAATAGAGAAAGTAAGTGCAGTGGCGACAAGAGCGGTGTAGACGACTAATTTCAGGGAACAGAAGGAAAAATTAAACGTTTGGAAGGCTTAGTTGAATTTAGAATCGAAATTTGGAATTCCTGACTCATTAAATGATGTTTTTCAAGAGGCAGTGAGGTCTAACGACTCACTGAAAATATACAGTCACATGTTGACTGTTCATGTCTGGCTGGCAGGCAGATGGAATTAGAGAAAAGAATTAATACCATGATTGGGAAGTTTAAACATATTCCCGAGACATGATTTAATAGTGGAGAAGAATGATTAAAAATGGGTTTGAAGGATAAATCGAGGCACATTATGCAGAGAGCATTGCAATCTTTGCCAGCATCTGAACGTAACAAGTACTTTCTCCAGGACATTCCTATAATTTCATTTATGAAGTAAGCACTCTATGAAATATCAACTCTTTTTAGTTATTATTATCGCACAACTTGTCTTCTACATAGTATTTCTTTTCGAAAGCAAATCTTACCATGCAAATAGGCGTAATACTTTATTCTGAGAAACTTAATGAGATATATCGTTTTGAGGTGGTATGGTGATAGGTGCGTAAGGAACTACTCTTGGTGTTTTTAACGAATAACAGTTTATTAGAACTGTTACGACCGATCGCGGAGAGACGCGGTCGCTAGGAAAACGCGTCAGCGAGAGGCGTAAATTCTCGCTACGATTCGGTGAATCGACGCCGCGAAGTAGTCGTTCCCCTGTTTCGGGTAGGATAACAGAGGTGGTTGATTGAATATTACACAGTAGTAAGTTAGGTCACCGTTTATTCCACAACTTATAACGAGGATAGTTACACTGGTGCGTATGTACGAGATGAGTGAGTGACTGATCTGCGGGTGTGTATACCCGCTCGAAGGATGTTGACCGTTCGAAGGATGTGAAATCAGTGTTTTTGGGAGACGATGCTGTCTCGGTGGAAGGCTAAGGATCGGTCCCTCCAGCGCACGGGACCATCGGATTTGTTGGAGCCGATGTTATTTAGGAGAGTGAGGGAATAGGCTTCGTTTTTAATTGGTTAAACGAAGGGTCTTAACTGTCCTCGAGAGAAAGTGATTAATGGGGGGAAAGTTGCCGCGTGCGTGACAAAAAAAAACAACTTTCCCTTGTCCTGCCGTGGTAGACAATAGTGTTTAGCAACTCCTCGGGACCAGATGTTTGTTTTGTTTAAAGGACCTTTTCTAGTAAATCTATGATTTATGGACGGTGCTTAAGGATAATGAGGGTACGCCGTGCGGACGAGCGGACCTCTGGTGTCCTTCTGGCCCGCGGTGTGTGACCTGGGCCAGGCAGAGAGTCGCGCGGCGTAACATCCTCCCCCCGTTGAGAGGGTACCGATCAAAATTTCATTAAAGGTGGAGTTAATTGGAGCAGCCGCCCGACTCCTTGTTGATTGCTGATTGTCCTTATTCTGCGTGATCGGGTTGGCTCGTTGGTAGGACGCGCTGCGTGGCACGTCGTTCCAAGATGCTCGTTGCCGTATGACTTGTGGTAGTCTGGATGAGGCCGTTGTCGCCAGGGTGACTTCGAAGATACGGTCGAAGGCCCGTTGCCTGGATGGCACGTTGTCCCCTTTGTAGTCTGGATCGCCGTCTTCCTCGCCGATGCCGAGCGATTTCCAGGTGAAATTCACGACCCAAGAAGTGTCGTGAATCTTGCTTCTGGAAGTGTCGTTAAACACCTCGGCCCAGGAAGTATCGTCGAAGGGAACGTCGGTGATGCTTGGTGAAGATTCATCAAGCGCGGTGCGGCGGTTTGAGGTTGATTGGGAGGCTGGACTCCCCCCGATGACCCGCTCGAATCGCATTCTCTTAGTGATGATTCTTGATAGAGGAGAAGCGTTGGGCGTCGTGATTTGGACTTGTTTTGCCATTGGAGAGTGTGGTAGCGTCGTTGCAGCCAAGGGTGACTTCAGGGAGAAGTCCGTGACACGCGACTTGTTCGGTGTGGCGCTCTGTGAACTCAGCAGCGAATCGTTGAGATCAGATAGAATGTTCTGTAAATTACCGATACCATTTGAGTGATTAGTCATGGTATTAATAATGAGGCAATGATTCTGAGTAGGGCCAATTGCAGGCGTAGCACATCTCTGAGGTGGCGAAGTAGGAGTCTTCGCGTTACGTCTCGAAGTGTGACTGTCCGATGCAATGTTTCTAATCTCGGGTGGTGCAGATGACGTGATGTAAGAGAGATGATTGGACGTCGATACGTTGTGTTGGACGTCCATCGTAGAAGTATTGCCCGAAGAAACACTGCCCCTGGATGGTTTGAGCACAGTGGATTTCGAAGCCTTTACAGTAGGTTTCGACTCGACGTTGACCTTGTAACTATCCTGGATGGGATTCAACCCGTTACTATCTAGGTTGTGGGCTGCGGTTAAAGAGTCATGAACGTTCGATGCTAATGTGGTTGTCGTCGGGCCGCGTTTAGGTGACACGTTGCGAGTGTGATGCGATGAGCTTCGCGTGTCTTGCGATGGGATCGGTGGTCTCTGGAACCTGGTCTAGGAGCCTTGTTGCTGCATTCCGGAGGTTTTGGATTCGCTACTCTCTTGGAGGCATCCGTTGAGGAAGAATTAAGTTCGATGAGAGCGCTCAATCGTACTACCAGATCCACATAGACATCGAGTAAGTCCACAGGTGCGAAGTCGTCGAGCTCAAGTAATTGGTCGTTGACAATGTTAAACCGTTTCCAAATGTCGTCCACTTGTTTTCGATAAGTTCTTAAGGTGGCCTTGTAGTGCTGACCAGACTGTTCGTATTCGTCGAGTGATTTCGATACGGCCTGGAATTGGTCGCTTAGATTGCTTCGCTCCCGATGCAAGGAGGTGATTTTCTCTGCGTTTCCGGTTGCCATTGTTTGTTAGATAAGTGGAATGGTTATAACTTACTTCTGTTGAAGATTGTCCAGTTGCGGCAGGAGGTTGCGTGGTTGCGTTTTAACCACCGAATTTTACCTCTTCAAGGGTGACGATCCTTGACGTTACTGACCTCGCTGGGGGGTAACGCTTCCGCTGCTGGTTATGTTGGATTCACGTGGCACTGTATGATAGTGGGTGTCACTGGTGTGCGCTTTTCACTTGACGCGTGATGCGGCTTTGAGGATCGAATGATTCGACCGGTTACGTGTCCACACTTTTCACTTGTCACTGAATCCGGCTCGAAAGATCGAATGTTTCGACCGGATGGGTGACAAAACTATCCACTGCCACTGATAATCCGGCTCGAAGGACCAAGTGTTACGACCGATCGCGGAGAGACGCGGTCGCGAGGAAAACGCGTCAGCGAGAGGCGTAAATTCTCGCTACGATTCGGTGAATCGACGCCGCGAAGTAGTCGTTCCCCTGTTTCGGGTAGGATAACAGAGGTGGTTGATTGAATCTGACACAGTAGTAAGTTAGGTCACCGTTTATTCCACAACTTATAACGAGGATAGTTACACTGGTGCGTATGTACGAGATGAGTGAGTGACTGATCTGCGGGTGTGTATACCCGCTCGAAGGATGTTGACCGTTCGAAGGATGTGAAATCAGTGTTTTTGGGAGACGATGCTGTCTCGGTGGAAGGCTAAGGATCGGTCCCTCCAGCGCACGGGACTATCGGATTTGTTGGAGCCGATGTTATTTAGGAGAGTGAGGGAATAGGCTTCGTTTTTAATTGGTTAAACGAAGGGTCTTAACTGTCCTCGAGAGAAAGTGATTAATGGGGGGAAAGTTGCCGCGTGCGTGACAAAAAAAAACAACTTTCCCTTGTCCTGCCGTGGTAGACAATAGTGTTTAGCAACTCCTCGGGACCAGATGTTTGTTTTGTTTAAAGGACCTTTTCTAGTAAATCTATGATTTATGGACGGTGCTTAAGGATAATGAGGGTACGCCGTGCGGACGAGCGGACCTCTGGTGTCCTTCTGGCCCGCGGTGTGTGACCTGGGCCAGGCAGAGAGTCGCGCGGCGTAACAAGAACTAATCAACAATCTGAGTTAACAATTAATAATCAACAATTACACTTAACAGACAACGGGTAACAACTAACAAATAACGATAGACACCGAGATGTCGTTCGTCGCGTTGCTATCGAAAGGGACCGAGGAGTTACACTTCTAATGACGCAAGACAGACTGACCCTGCTTTTTGTTTTTCTTCGCGCAGATCCTTCCCTTCGTAGCCCATCGATATCCCCACTAGCGTGCATTCATAAGATGTGCCGCCTGTGCTGGCGCGTGTATGCTCTTCCGAGAATTCGGCGGAAAGAGTGTGAGGATATCGATGATACATTGGGCACGTCGGTGTTGCGCTTTGGTGGCGTCGCGCTTTGTATCCGGAGCCGTTGAAAAGTTCCGTGGCCCGTGCCGCCACAGTTTTATTTTAGAATGAACAGTATAAGACAGATTTATCTTTAAAATTCTTCAACAGGCTCTGATTTTTTTGCTTTACAAGCTGCAGGCAACTGATCCTAAACCAGATGGAGGAACCGGCTACACCGGGGCAATAAGCAACGAGCCAACCCACGTGCGACTACATCACGAATCAAGAACATTATATCCAGAGATGAATTTACCATAGACCTATGGTACGATCCATATTTTTATGTCCATAGTCTATGACTACATTTAGGAAGAAGTAGACGGTGGCCGCGCGGTTTTTGATTTAGCTTCTCAATTTTGGCTACTAACTATTAAAAATTTGTAGTTCGTCCAAAAATTCAAAATGTGTCTTTCTTCAAATTGATCAATGGTACACTTCATACAGAGCATCACATAAATGAATCGGGTAGATATCTCGAGTCGAAACAATATAAATCTACATTATTTAATGTCTTCAGGATGCATCATGGATTATCTCAAAAAATATGCTTAAGATAGACGCAAAACGTAATAACCACGAACGGGAAGTACAAAAACGAAGACTTCTTGGACAAGGGTATCTACCTGGGTACCTACAAAACCAACTTGTATAATTTCAGGCACAATTCAAATGTCGCCGAGACCTCTGAAGAAGTCAATAGCGCCGACGTGGTTGTAACGATCGGTTAGCTAAAACTACTGCTGCACAATGGAGCAGTTGCGTCCCAAACGTACTAAAACATTTTTGATTAGACATATTCCTGGTTTTGTCATTACAGAATAATCAATAAAAAGGACGCACTTAAGATCAGAGAAATTGTAAATATGTCAAGTTATTATTACCTTTTTCATTTTTATATGTATCAATATTAATAGTATTTTGCATATGTGGTAGAAAACTTTACATAACTGGACTGTTTTAGGTATTGTGTAATTAAGGTTGTATTTTCGACCAATCACGGGGAGACGCAATCACGAGGAAAAACGTCAGCGGGAGTCGTAAATTTCCGTTACGATTATAATAATCGACGCCGCGAATAGATCGATCTCCTGATTTCTGTTGAGATAATAAGGGTGGTTGAGGCGGTATAGCGCTGCGATTAACAGGGTTATAAACTATATATTTTCAACAAGTTGATACCGTTGTACTTACAACTTACGCCGTTGCGTATGATATATGTCGTAGACGACGATTTAGCGTATGAAGATGCGATACACATGCACAATATTCTTTGGTAATCGAGCAAGACCCTTACAGTTGAGTTTCTTGTTGTAGTTGACGTAGCAATAGAGGAGACTGATGTTCCGCTCTCATGCAATTACGGAGGAAAGCTCGGTGTGGGTATGTTTTCTTGAACGAAGAAAGCGGATTCGTTGCTCACACTTTTCGTTAGTAAGGTGAAAGTAACGATATGTGATGCCTATTGGTTGTAGTCATGTTACTGAGTGGTGAGAGGAGAAGGAAACCTCCTACCAACCTTGCTAGGGGGTGTCATTGTTTACGGGAAAAAACCGGATTTTCCGTTAGATAAATATCCACTTTTTCCGTTAGGTCACTACCCGCAGTCTCCGTAATTTTTAAGAGCGCCTAATAAACCTAAGCACCTTTCCAATAACCCTCCATAAACCGAAAACCTTTCTAGGCTTAAAAAGTCCCTCAGGACAAAAGGATTAACTTAAAACATGTGTTAAAATAATGACGTTGGAAAGTTAAAGTTTTATGTGGGGCCTTAGGTTTATTGAGGATCTGTTTAATGGTGCTTGGGTCCTGACGGTCTGACAATGAAGGACGTCGCACAGATCATCTTGCGCGAAGTAACGAAGGTTTTGCTCACATGATGTAATGAAATATGTGTCAAAACGTTTTATTATTTTTAATCATTTTGTACACTGCTTCTCTGGATATTCTACAGCCATTTGTTGAACACGAGTCACGACTTCCTCAGTACCATGCTGCTCTTCAAAATTGATGAACTTTTTAAAGAGGATCTTCACCTTTCTAGGCGGTAATGCCTGAACAACTGCTCTCTCTAGAACTTTCCTGTAAATGCAAATTATTAGAAGGTAAATTCTCTATGAAATTAAAAAGACAAAATATAGTTGAAAAAATATTTTTACCTTCCTATATCAGTATCATTAGATTTAATTAGAGAATCAACATAACAAGACCATATATCCACCCGTTTCGGATAAGAACATAGAATTTGCTCAAACAGAGTTACTGCTCTCTCTTTATTTCTGTAGTGTACATACGTTCAGATGCTGGCAAAGATTGGAATGCTCTCTGCATAATATGCCTCGATTTGTCCCCCAAGCCCATTTTTAGTAACCCTTCTCCACAATTAAACCACATTTCGGGAATATGGTTAAATTTTCCAATCATGGTATTAATTGTTTTCTCTAGTTCCATCTGCCTGCTAGCCTCGACATGTACAGTCAACATGTGACTGTATACTTTCAGTGCCTCTTGAAAAACATCATTCAGTGCTTTAGGAATTCCGAATTTAGACTCTAAATTCAACCAAGCCTCCCAAACGTTTAATTTTTCCTTCTGTTCCCTGAAATTAATCGTTTTCACCGCTTCTCTTGCAACTGCTCTTGCTTTCTCGATTTCTGTTGTTTGTAAATGATATGCCATATACTGTAACCATACTATTGAACTGTCTAGACTAGCTAAAACTAATCTGTGGAACTGATGTACAGAATTTGGTAACTGGTTGTTGGCGAGCGCTTCTTCTCTTTGACGTATTTCATGTTTCTCCTGTCTTTTTTGTTCTCGACGTTAATTTCTTATTTCTCAGATTTGGTTTTTCTTCTACTTCATCTTTACTATCGCAAGATGACTCTTTATCCTGAAGGAGAGTTGAGTCAGCATATTCCAAATCTTTTTCGGAAGGTTTGGTCTTCCAGTTTAGTCTTTTCTTCTCCTGTTTGTTCAACACACATTCTCTTTGAATATTCCTTTTCTAAATCTTTCTCTGGTTTCTCTCTGTTTCGTTTCCCTTTGTTTTTCATGTTTCGTCTTCCCGTATCTTTTCAATTTTTATTTCTTTGGCGAGTGCCACATACTCCTGATTTTGTTTCTTTCTTTTTAAGTTATTATTATCATCCGATTTCTCTCTCACATAACACTTCTTTTCAAATGCAGATTTTATGACGCTGAGAGGCATAATATCGGATTTTTGGGAATTTAATGAAGAGTAACATTTAATTTTAAAATGAATAATATAAGGTGTTAGATCTAGCAGTAAACTATTTATGTGACGACGTACAGTTATCGCAGCTAAAGTTCCGTTGCCAATACCTTGAAGGAATATCAAGATAAATCAATTTGTCACCATTAAGATTCTACCACGTAGCAATTTACCGCCAGGAAATTGTATTTATTTATTTTGTTTGGCACTTATTTTATGCATTATTGACGATAACGTGGTTATAATCGTCCCAGAAATTTTGTCCCCTATTTTTTTATTCTCGGAGTAATGATTCTTAGACACTATACCTAGCAAGTTATTCTGCAATTGAACAACCAACCAATCAGGCGTAATTTTTTCAATCTTTCCAGTAACTCTTCGCCCTAATTTAACAGATGCAATGGGTCTGTTTTTGTAATATGAATTTCTTGAAAGTTCTACTAATTTATTAAAATACAGGATCAATGGATCCAATGCTGCCACTATTCTACTTTTAGGATTAGATGGATCATCGTATATTTTCTTTAGCGACAATGTTAGTCCTAATTGTTGTTCTTCCCTGTTAATAGAAAATATTTTTGTCAATGAAATTTAGTTTGTGTGCAGTAGATTAAAATTACGAACGTTACTATGGGACACATATCCAAATGGCGTACATTCTGCAACTGGTAAAATAAGTCTTATACCATCTGACCCCATATCTTTGATCGTACAAGGTATACAGTCTCCTATTTTCAGTTTTTCAAAATTCCTGTACCTTCCTTGAGTTGCAAAATTCCTAATTAAAATTAAATTAGGTACTGTAGCAAACACAAGAGCTGAAAGTGTATGATCAGGAACATATTTTGATGCTAGTAGAGCTGCAATTTCCACACAAGGTGACATGTGACCAGCTGGTAAAAATCCTGTACTAACAGTTTGTCCTTTATATCTACTGACTCTTAAATATAATCCCTGGGTGGATGATTCTATTATTGTGCCCTCTACTTCTTCATCGAGAAAGCGAGAGAGCGGGAATCAAAGACTAATGTAAAATAATGCCTAGCATAATGCTAATGCCACGTATCATATAGTTGCTGAAACTTTCATGCTTCCTACATAGATATAAAGATAAATTGTTTCATTATAAATATTAATAATAAATATTAATTGAATAAATATAGATAACAATGACCACTATAGGTTTCATATATGAAGTATTAGACCGAACGAAGTATGAAATATACTAGTACTCCTTATAACATTTATAATAAAACAATCGTCTACTCAGATTTAATTTTTTCAATTTATAAAAATATGAATTTACACAAACACCCGCACTTTACTTATCATTACTTCCACAACAACGTTCTGTTTCTAAAGTTCAGATTTTTGTAACTGCAGTTAAACGTGACACCCACATAAGCACGCATCATTTTTTTGTATTCTGCTACAATAGCACTTGTAATAGTTCTGCTCATAAAGAAATTTGACAGGCGTGTAATAGACAAAAAATCATTTATAAAGTCGTTTCCCCATTTACCCTTGTGCTACGTGCATTGTTTTTTACATGAAAATGCGACGCATTTACAGTTCGCCAGGCCTATTATACCGACTGCCAGTCATTCGGCTAATCCGTTTCCCATTCTTATTCACCATTCTTCACTCGTCCTACACTCTCTCCCGTAATCACTGTAGTGGCACATGAGTCAGAGGACAATTCAAATCATGTTGTTGTTTTGCCTTACAAGTAATGTAAGAACAAATAAACTCCATGCAAAACAGTGTCGCCGCTTCGTGCAACCGTAGATCAAACGTAGACGAATTCGAATTTTCCGGTTCTCCCCCGGCCAGTATAAATAAACGGACGCGATCGCGTGCGTTTTAGTGTGGAATAGTATCGAAGAGTATTGAAATGTATCGAACAGTATCGAACAGTACATATAGAGTATCGAATATTATCTACAGAGTATCTCCGATTATTTATCGAGTTACGCGACGAACATTAATGAGTATTTATTCCGCGTCTTGTATTTTGTACCAACGACTCACATATTCGGCTGTAAATAATTTATTTATTTATTTATTCAAGATATATTTGACGGACTGCGACAGCAATATTTCGCTCTCGTTATTTCGCACAACCTATCATCGACCAATTTTCCACATTGGTGAACCCGACGTGATTTGAGTTAGCGAAATTTAGGATTGTGAGTCTGAGTGCGCTAACAATGTTGAGCAAAAACACAACGGTTGCGACTAGTCAAACAATTCGCGTGCCTCCGCTGAAGCCGCTGAAGATCGTGTTCTGGTTCTCTTTATTCGACAGACAACTTGCGGCGGTGGGCGTCACGGGTGACGAAGAAAAATCCACCGCCCTTCTCGGGTGCCTCGAACCAGGATATTTAGAACGGATAAGGGACATTCCATTGGATCCCCCGACCACCGGACAATATGACCAACTAAAAGATGAGTTAATACGAAGTCTGTCCGAGTCCGACAGCGAACGGGGAAAAAGGTTGGTAAAAAACGAAATTATGGTCAACAATTGAGCACTGCAATCAACGTAATCGTGAGTATGTGATACACATGATTATTTGAATTTACGCACGTGAGCTACCATCCATCATGAATCTTATAATACTATACTTATAATTAAATTACAAATTTCAATCCATCATCTTAGCCTTAAAACTTACATACTAAATTAATAATTCAACACTATTAACGCCCATATTTATATAAATAATTTATTTCCATATTTATAATATGACACTTCGTAACCTAAGCAAGTCTCATACAAGTACTAAAAATACTTATAACCTAAAGCACTTAACTATCCAATTAAGTCATAACGTCAACTCTGCATCTAAACTACTATTCCTTTTCATTCTTCATCCTAAAAATCCGTCACAGTTACCACTCAGTCAATTATAATACCATCACTTCTGTGTACACACAATATATAACAGTATAAACCTCCTCTTAACAAATTAACTATAGTAAAGTTTCATTACATTTATACGTCAAACTTATGAAATTCACTGACTAAACCATCCATACTATAATATATTGTTATACAAGTATCAGTTACTAAAAGACTATGGGGAGCCTGAGGCGGCTATGGGTTCTCAGGGCGTAGGACCACGCCCTGGGAATCCCCGACGAATCTGATATTCTCCTATAGCCGGATGGTGACTGGTCGGCGCCTTTGGCACCCGCCAGTTTGCCGATCCGATGCGGAGAACTCTCGGAGAAGTTAGTGGGCCCGTATCTCCCAAGAACACTTACCTCACATTCTTGTGGGGCTCCCCGTCACTCTGCACCAGCTTTGACCGGGGCAGGGTGCGAAAGAGTGAGTGGCACCAGGATGGAAACCCTTGTTGACGACCTCGGCGATTTCTTAGAGTTACAATGGATAGAAAAACGAATCAAAGAATCGTTTACGGTGGGGAGGGATACCATAATACCGGCGCAGCCGCGAGTTGTAAAGCGGCCCCTCTGCGTCGTCATCGAGCAACCGTGGCCATCCGGGGATGGGCCGCCAGTGCCCTGGACACGCTCATGCGTCTGGCGAAGGGGACACGCGAACTGGGCGGACTCGGAGAGGTTCGGAGGAACCCGATGTTATGACCGTCGGCCCGGTATCTTCGTGGGGTGGGATGAGGCGGCGGCGCGGCGGCCGGGGGGGGGGAGTGAAATCCGACGACGAAATGTCGTCGTGCTCTTACTATTCGACCGTTGCGGGCACGCTCGGCAAGCGATCGTACCGCAGGATTACCGGGTCCGCGGAAAGCACCACCCCCGTCGATAACGGTCGCGGCGGCGGCGCGGGACACCGCACACGGCGGGGGACGCGTCCGCGGGGGATCCGGACTCCGCACCACTGCTGGCTCACGATAAAAGGAAGAAGAGGGGCGCGAAGCGCGGGAAGGATAGCGACAACGACACCGACACCGAGGCTGCCACCGTGGCCGCCGCCACCTTTACCATCCGCGACGGTGCCGACGGCGGCAACGACACGCGGAGTGACGAAATGAGGATCGGACCGGTCGACAAGCAAGCTACCGTGAAGGACGTGGAACCGACCCAGGATCAGAAAGAGGAGGAGGTCGCATACCTGCGAAGGAGGGTGCTTTCAGGAGAGAGAGACGGTGTCTCCAAGAGACGGTTGACCAAGGAATGCACGGAGAGCAGCCAAAAATGATAACATCGACGGTGAAGGACGAGAGGTGAGGATCACCTCTACGAGGGGAACGAAAGAAAATGCTCCCGGGGCCCCAACGGGAACGATTATGGGTCCCCCTCCCCACCTCCTCCACACACCTGGTCAGCGTCGCGCCGTTTCCGCTGTCCCGACGGGTCGGAGAGCAATAATAAACAAACGAAGAAAACGGATAGAGGTCCAGGACCTCGAGATCCACTAGAGGATCTCAAGATCCTGTTCCTCCGCAAGTTGGAAGAGTGTCGGCGATAAATAATGCCAGGGGGGGGGGCGATCCTCCCGGCTACAGACGCCGGTGTCATGTAAACTTCAGGGTTGGTTGATGAAATAAAATAGCTGAGTCGTAACACAACTATTAATTTTGTTTTAATTAAACTTTATTATGCATTCAGCAATCACAATGTAATACACACTGAATTAACATAAATCACAATTCACTGCAACCACGTTATGTAAGACTTAGTTACAATGATACGTTAAGTACGCGACTGTTATAAGGGGTGAGACCGATAAAGATATGTTGACTATTCTAAGGATACAGAATAAGGAAGTTTTTCTGGCAATAGTGTGTCTGAGGAAGGTTAGGGTTGGGTGTGTCTAAGGACACGGCGCTATCGGATTTGTTGATGACAATTTTGGTTAAGGAAGTGAGGGCAGTAGACACCGTCTCCGATTGGATAATAAGGCGGTTGGTGGACCAGGAAGGGTTTCAGCCGCCCTCGCGAGAAAGTTGCTAACGGAACATAAAAGATGTGAAGAAAACCAACTTTCTATGCTAACACGTGGTAGACAATAAACGTAAAGGAAATCTAAGACAAGAAATACTCGCTTGGTCCGAAGGACATTAACTATGAAAATTCCAAGACCCCTGGTGGGTACTTAAGACTATTGAGGGTACGCGCCAAGGATGTGCAGATATCTGAGTGCCATCCTGTCCGCAGAGTGTGGCCCGGTCTCTGATGTGAATCGACGTTACAGTAGCGTAGCCGTAAGAACCGTACAAGCACGATTGCGGCCGGCGAGAGACACCTTGCGGTCGACCGTGGAGTCGTCGGCCGACGAGGCAGGGTTTATTACCGTCATAGGCGGAGGAAGAGGGAGAGCGAGGCGAAAGAACAGGAAGCCCACGGCGCAACCTCTTCCAACGGTCCATGCGCCGACCGACGCAAGAACCAAGGGACGGGTATTGTTACGCCACGAGGCTTACCACAGGCTGTATTTTCTAACCGTCGCTCGCGGTCCTACAGTGTCGCAGGCAGATCGGCTTATCTGCCTGCCGGATCATATACAATGTATCGACGAGAGCATAGTTGTCGCCAAGCAGCGAGCTCTAGAAACGTCGATTTTTGTCCGTTACGTTTTTCACACAAGAAGAGACATACATGATCATAGGCGCGAGCGGTGGTGTGACCCGAGCATAGTGGGGGCGTCTTCCAAATGAGACAAAGAAATCATCGAAAGGCGATCAAACTTCTGACGAGTCAAACGTGACACAACGAGAAATCTGACGAGCAAAATCAAATAGTCTAACGAATTCATCTAGAGATATCGTAAAGTCGAGTCAACTTTATGTAATATATTCATCATATTATTGTAAAATATATTATTTTATGTTAACCTGTTAATAGTGTTACATTCATTGAACCACCTCTGTTATCTTAACACAAACAGGGGAACGACTATTTCGCGGCGTCGATTAACATAATCGTAGCGAGAATTTACGCTTCTCGCTGACGCGTTTTCCCAGCGAACGCGTCTCTTCACGAACGGTCGTAACAGGTATCGTCGTCTTTTCCATTGTCGACGTTGCGAACAGGGGCCTCGGCGCCCAGGACGGCGACCAACAGTGGCGGAACAAGGGCAGGGACTTTTCGGCGCCGCTCGGCCTCCGGTACGCCCCCGCACGGGAGGGGAATCCAAGCGAGGAGCGGGCAGGGGCGATGGATCCGGAGCGGTATCGCTCACCGTGAGGGACGGCTGGGGCTTCACGTACAGGGATGCGATATCGGTGCTGAAGAGGGAAGTCAAGTTCTCCGAAATCGACTTCACGGAGTTAAGACCGAGGAGGACAAACACGGGGGCGCTGCTGTTCGAAATCTCAGGCCAGGACGCTGGGTGCAAAGCTTCGCGACTGGCCGAGCGGATGGCGGCCACGCTGAAGGATTTGCCAGCCAGGGTAACCGTGCCGCGAAGGACGGCCGAGCTAGGAGTGATCGGACTGGAGGACTCGATCACCTCGGAGGAGGTGGCAGCCGCTGTTGCTGAGGCCGGGGGCTGCCACGCTGATGTCACAGACGAAATTCGAGCAACTGTATATAACAAACCGAAATTCCGAACGCCTTATCGCGTGTGACCGTCCTGTCAGCACCCGTTCTCAGCCGCCTGAGTGGCATTCGATCACTCCAGCCGTTCTCCGAATTTTACACTAAGTATAAACAAAACCTTCTCCCACTCCAACGAATGGAAGAATATAAATGCTCCCTTCAAAATCATCCAGTCAGTCTAATAAAAAAATTCTTAACTAATCCAAGTATCGAAAGTGTATCATCGCAAACCGAAAAAATTGTATAAATTGAGTAAAAAATAAAAAGAACTTAATCTCCTTTTCGGAAATTAACAAGTTCCTTATTTTTACCTTAATTTTACACGACACTGACGAGGTCAACGTGGCAGTCATACGCTCCGCTCCTCGGGACCTCGGATCGGTATGGCTACGCTGCCCGCAGATAACGGGCAGGAAAATCAGCAGAGGAGGAGACGCCCTACCAGGAGGTAGGATTAACATAGGTTGGTCAGCGGCGAGAGTTTCCCCTCTACCTGCGCGCCGACTCCAATGCTTCAGGTTCATGGAGTCGGGTCACGTGCGCCGGGACTGCACATCGATGGCGGACCGGCCGGAGCGTTGCTACGGGTGCGGGGCGGAAGGACATCGCGCCAGGGACTGTTCGGCGCGAGTACCCATGTGTCCGGTATGCGCGGACCTGGGACTGCCCGCGTCGCACCGTATTGGGTCACCGGCATGCAAACTGCCTGCCCGTAAGAAGAGGGCAGCACAGGAAACAAGGACCGTTCCACGCGACGGTGGGGACGTGGTGACGAGGAAGGAAACGATGCTGCCGTCAACTGACGCCACGAAGGCCAGAAGAGAGGACAGAGAAGTCGGACAAAACGACTGCGAGGGGAACGGCCCGGAGGAGCCTATGAAGACGGAGCCTTCCCCGACGTGAGCGGAAGAAGACGAGGTGGACAACTGCTCCTGCAGTGCAATCTTAACTGCTCCCGCCGGGTTCAGGACTTAATGTTCCAGAGGTTGACGGAGCGGCGGATTGGTCTGGCAGCAGTGGCCCAGCCGTACAGCATTCCCGGCGCGTCACGAGGAGCTAGGGGTCTGATAGGCTCGGTCGCCATATTCTGGACCGGGATCGCGGGAAACCCCTCCTGCTCGGTGATCGAGCGGAACGGGGCTTCATAGCCGAGAAATAGGGCGACCTGGCCGTGGTGGCCGTCTACGTGTCGCCCAACATCAGCCGGACCGAATAAGCCTCCTTCCTGGACGGACTCGCGGCTGCGCGAGGCGTTTGGGCGCCTGCCCGACACTGGTCCTCGGGTACATCAACGCCCACTCAACGGCGTGGGGATCCCGCAGGACCAACGGAAGGGGGCGCGACGTGCAGGACTGGGCGTTCGCACTCGACCTCCGGCTTATGACCCGGGGTCGTCTAACACGTGCTTGGCACGGCGGGGCGAGTCCATAGTGGACCTCACATGGGCAAACCCTGCCGCATCGCGCCGTGTTTGCGGTTGGGAGGTCTCCCCGGCGGAGACCCTCTCGGACCACCTTTATATCTTGATGGATGTGGCGGTTGGCGCAGCGATGGGCGACCGTTCGTTGGGTGCGCGCGGTTCCAGCAGCCCACCGGGAAGGAGAAGAAGATTCCCGCAATGGGCGGTGACTGCTATAGCCGTTACTTGGTAGAACGAATCCCCGACCGACGAGGACGCGAAAGCGGGCGCGACTCGGCTGAGCCGCGACATGCACGCGATCTGCGATTCGTGTATGCCGCGGTCTGGAGCCCCGCGCCGCGTCGGCGCTGTGTACTGGTGATCCGAGGGGATCGCTTGTCTACGCGAGGCGTCCATCCACGCTCGGCGCCGGTACACCAGATCCCGCCGTAGGCGGCGGTTAGTCGAAATCACTGGTCCCGGGAGCAACGAACGAGGGAGATGGCAACTTTACCGAAGAGGAGGAGCAGGAGCCTCAACCGCCGGAAGAAGAACCACGTGTCACCGCGAGAAGTTGGAGTCCGGAATCAAGCGTCACCGAGGAAGAACTTGCCGGGGCCGTCGTAGACGCGGAAAGCTCAGGGTCCCGATGGAGTCCCAGCCCTCCTGTGGAAGGACGTCTCCGGGGTCTTGGCCCCGAGAGTAACGCGTCAGTTGCTGTAGAACATCGCGTATGACGCGGTGCTTCGGACGCCGCTGCTTCCGAACTCGGCACTGGCGTGCTACGCCGACGACATGTTGGTGCTGGTCTAGGGCACGGCATGGGGTAGAACCGTCCGCCTCGCTAGCGGTGGCCTGCGTGATCGCCGAGATCAAGGGATTGGGACAGAGGGTGTCCCCTGAGAAGTTCGAGGCAATGTGGTTTTGCCGCAAGGCCGATCACGGGAGGCCTCTAGCTGGTTATTGTCTGAGGTTGGAGGGGGCTGAGATCGGGGTTGGAACAAGAATAAAGTATCTGGGTCTGACCCTCGACAGCCACTGGACCGTCGGCGCTCACTTCGAGCGCCTGGCACCGTCTGTTGAGGCGACGGCGAACGCCTCAGGATGTTTGCTGCCTTGGCTGGGCGGGCCCGACGTCGGAGTGCGCCGGCTGTACGCCCGCATGGTGCGATCGAGGCTCCTCTATGGAGCTCCGATCTGGGCGGAGGATCTGATGACAAACCGTCGCAGTCTCCTAGCGGTCAGGAGGCTGCACAGGACGGTGGCCATCAGGGTAGTGAGGGGCTTGCGTACCATTTCGGCGGCAGCAGCGGCGGTGCTCGCCGGGTTTCCCCTGTTCGAATTGCAGGCCCTGAGGTGTCGCGAGATTTATCCTCACACTCGGGGTCTGTCGGGCGGGATAGACCCGATGGGCGCCGACGTCAGCGTTCGGGCTCGGCGGGCTTTGCTTGACAGATGGCGCGCCAGCCTCGACACGAGATGGGGTGCGCCGGGGATAAGGGTCCTTGGGACCGTCCTTCCAAACTGGGACGCTTGGTTGGACGACAGCGGGTCTCCCCTGACCTACAGGGTGACGAAGGTGCTCACCGGACACTGTTGCTTCGGCGAGTATCTGCACCAAATCGGGAAAGAGGCGACCGCGCGTTGCCACCACTGCAATGCGACCGTGGATTCGGCGCAGCACACGCTGGAATACTGCCCGGCCTGGGCGCGGCCGCGCCGCGACATCATCGTGGAAAGCGGATGGGACCTCTCGCCGCCGACGATCCTCGAGACGTTGTTGGCAAGCGAGAGAAGGCGGATGGCCGTGACCTCCTTCTGTGAGCAAGTTATGCTTCGAAAAGTGGCCGCGAGGAGGATGAGGGTGCGGTACTCTCACCTTGAGATGATCGACTTGCGAGGGCGCTGCAGAGGCTGTGGGCGCGCTTCGGTGAGGCGCACTAGGTCCGCCGAACCCCCCGGTGGGGTGCAAACTTAGGCGCTGGTAGCTCATCGCCCCGGGGCCGCAAAGAATCCCGGTAAGGGAACCGGACTGTCGGGCACGGCGGCTCCGGTGACGACGCGCGGTGTTACGTGGCCGCACAGCGCTCCATTAGGGGACGTATTAAGCGCGGGGGGGCGGTGTATCGCTCACACCGGTTCCCGGGCCCCTCTCGATCGCAGCCGGGACGATCATCGTGAAGGTTTTAGTCGGTTGGAGTCCGGCATTACCACGCCGCTTTACCCCATCCCCCATCCGCCGCTTTGCCCGTGCGGATTTCCTCCATGTTAATAAAAAAAAGGCTACTACAAGACTATAAAATATTCATTTAAAATACCCCTATAATAATTCAGCCATAGGCTTACATGTATGATTTCATTTAGCTGACACGCCAATTTATACATCGACTGTTCTTGTAGCATCGAAAAGCTCAATTTATCAAGCAATTCACAACTAAACGTTTGTATATATTAAATATTATAACCACCGATTACATCAAATTCAAACTTTTTAATTTCCACTATTTATTAGTGCTTATAGACGACTAATTGTCCTCTCCACATCACACGAATATACCTCTATCTCCTTACTGTTCATTAAACGGTCAATTAATAGTCTATTAAAGTATTTGTCACGAATTGTCTCTCCTCAACTGTCATAACAACATTATATTTATCTTCCTTCGAAATTTTAGTTGGCTGTCCGTTTATGGCATGGATAAGCTCATTTCCCTCATTAGGAAATTCCGACTTACCAGTCCTCCCAGGGCTATAATTCGGAATTTGAGTAGCCGTCTGTTTATGACACGGACAGGCCCATTCCTCTCGTTAGGAAACTCCGAGTTACATGTCCTCCCAAGGCGGTAAATGTAATGACTCGAGGCCAGGAAAAAACCCAGAAAAGGACCAGCCGGAAGAGTACGGTGGAGAGAAGAAATACAACGGCGGCAGGAGAGAATCAGGAACGGGGAAGTTTAGTTCATCTTCAACCATCTGACATTACAGACTTAGGACGACAGTGGTCCTCCCTTAGTTCGGTTAAGTGCTACAACTAGTATAAATAAAGTGCCATCTAAATCTAACACTCGAGTTATTTCATCTCCTCCATCTTGAACGTTGAGTTATTCGAGGTACGCGATATCGACCGATCGGTTTGACCTGACCGGTTGCTCTTTAGTCGATAATACACCACAATCTTATTTGCGTTATTACAACCATCCACTCTTATTTCCATTGTTTTAACAAATTCGAATTATAGTTATTACACGTTATATTTGTCGGGTTTACATTAGAATCAGGGTTAGGGGGGTGAAACGAATCTTCGTTTGCATTACACGTATCGTTATGCAACAGAGAAGACTTCGACTAATGCAAATACGATTATCATAGAACTGGACAAGTAACCGTGGTAATTAGATACTCGAGAAACTAATGACAATGATCCTAGGTTCAATAACGAATCCGCGGTCGACGGGATGATAGATGAACGTGCTCACAAAATCTAAGTCGGACGTGCAATATTCACTGGCTGTAAGGGGTTACTCTTTTCGTCGATGAGATCGCGAGAGAGAATAACTTTCCCGTCCCGATGATGCCACAGAGGAAAACTACGTGGGGTGTGTCTGAGGACACGAGATCATCGGATTCGTCGAGGAAAGCCTTCGTTCAGAAAGTGAGGGAATTTGGCGTTGCTGCTAATTGGTCAATCTCCATATCGGTGGTTAGAAAAAGATGCTAGCCGCCCTCGAGGGAAGGTTGCTAGTGGGAGACGCCGTTCGTTGAAAATAGGTCTCTCCTATTTTCCCGTAGCTGGGACAAAGACTGTTTGTTTGAAGGACTTTAGTCAACTAATTCCTAAGATTTATGACGGGCCCTCAGGCTAGCTGAACATGTACTGCGGAGACGCATCGACATCTGGCAATCATCCTGCACGAAGAATAGGGTCTGCGTGTGGCAAGCCACGGGACAGAAACCGTTGGAATGTTTACTGTCGCGTGCCGCCACGAATATTTCTTTTAAGGAGAGCTATAGAATTACTCCATACCTTTGTTAGACAAAGTGTTCATCCCGTGACCGCGGCTACGTTCGGCGACTGGCTGTCGCCTCCAGTCCAAGCTCATTATCACAACTCGCGAATAATTACAATCGGATTGAATAACTACAATTGTTTGATTGTAGCTATAGTAGACTCTAGATTACAATGTTGCGGGATTATCCAAAATTCTAAAGGTGTTCCACAGAGGTGTCGTTGTACAGAACTCTGGTGGTGCTTGGTGACGATTCAGCAAACACAGCGCGGAGTTTTGAGGGTTTGATCCTTTCCCTGACTGAATCGTGATGTGGCAGGTAGTAGCTGTTGTCTGAGGGATGATCTGCCTTGGAAATGTGGACGATGTCTGTAGTGGGTTGGGAGACTGGCCTCCCCCCAATGACCCGCCTGAATCGCATTCTCTTGGTGATGATCTTTGGTAGAGAAGAAGCGTTGGGCGTCGTGCTTGGGACGCCGTGGCAGCCAAGAGTGGCTTCAGGGAGAAGTCTGTGGTACGCGACTTCTTCGATGTGGCGCTCTGTGAAACCAGTAGAGAATCGTTGAGATCACATGGAATGTTATGTAAATTACCGATGCCATTTGAGTGATTAGTCATGGTGGTAATAATGCGTAAATCATTCTGATTAGGCCCAATTGCAGGTGTGGCGCATCTCTGAGGTGGCGAAGTTGGAGTCGTTACGTTAGGTCTCGGAGAGTAACTGTCCGATGCCATGTTTCTAATCCTGGGTGGTACAGGTGACGTGATGTAAGATAGATCATTGAACGCCGATACGTTGTGTTGGACGCTCATCGTGGAAGTATTGCCCGAGGAAGAACTGCCCCTGGACGGTTTGATCATAATGGATTTCGAAACCTTTACAGTACGTTCCGACTCAATGTTGACTTTGCTGTCCTGGATGGAACTCAACCCGTTGTTTTCTAGGTTGTGAACTACGGTTAAAGAATTATGAACGTTCTGTAACAGATTAGGAGAGATTAGGTTTTGAAACGAGTTGTCGCCTGGTGAGACCTTCTCTTTCTTCAGGTCCAAAGGCTCGTTAAAGTTTGTCAAATTCAAGGTGATTTGTGGCGTTGGGTGAGACGATCGAGATAATGCGGACGCGAACTTGGTTGTCGTCAAGTCACGTGTGGGTAATGAACTGCGGGTGTCATGCAATGAGTTCCGTCCCTTGGCTCGCTCAATTATATCGATGGCGCGTCCTTTACAGTCCAGAAATTCATATTTAATGTCTAGTCGTTCCTGTACTGTCTGACCCTCGTCTATCCCGTCTAAGTCGCATTGATGTTTTTTACATATTGCGTATTCGACTTCCAAGTCTTCTAACATAAATTGAACTGTGTTTAGTGATCCCTTTGCCTCATAATTATCAAGGATCATTCGAAATCTCGCCACTTCGTGTTTGGATACCTCCCGCTCCAGCTTCAATTGTTTTATGCGTGCTTCCTGGTTAGGGGCCATGGTGGCTTGGCGCACGATAGCTCTGATAATTTACGTAGGTTCGGCGTCCGAGGTGCTTCGCGACTACAAGTGTGCGACTTATCTTAGTCGTGATAGGCTTGCCTCGGCTGTTCGTGAACGCCGGTTACGGTGCAACGGGATGTTACATCGTGTACCTTGTGGTGAAGGTGATTCCTTCCCGATGGTGACACTCCGTTGATTGTAGCTCGTGGATTCTGATATCCTCCGGACTGATGCTTCCTCCAACGGCACCGAATCCGGCTGATATTTTGCGTAGGTTCTGCGTCCGAGTTGCTTCGCGACTAACAAGTGTGCGACTTGTCTTAGTCGTAATAGACTTGCCTCGGCTGTCCGTGAACGCAGGTTACGGTGTGACGGGATGTTGCGGAAATATTTCAAAGATATATAACAAATACAGAAAGTTGATAGGAATCGCATTCAAAGATAATGGTTTATATGAAATAAGTAGTTACATTGAAAGGCAATAATCTCACGCTAAAATTGTGGGAAAAATGACAAATAAAGAAAAATATCACAGGATCTTGGGGCATATAAACTTTAATTATTTAGATACAATGTGTAGGAAAAAAAATAGTTGAGGGAATGCCAGAAAATTTTGAACAAGTAAAATTAAAATGTGGTACATGTATCCAAAATAAAATGCACAATTTACCCTTCCAAAACAACAGTAGTAGAGCACGAGAGATTTTAGAATTAGTACATACTGATTTAAATGGACCTCATAAAAATACCGGGTTTGATGGATCCAAATATTTCTTAACATTTATAGATGACTACAGTAAGTGCGCATTGATTTATACTTTGAGATCAAAAGATGAAGTTTACAATTGTTTTCTTGATTACATAAACAAAGTTGAAAATCTTACTGGAAAGAAGATAAAGAGATTAAGATGCGATAATAGAAAAGAATATATGAACAAAAACATGTACAATCTAACTAGGGCAAAGGGAATTGTCGTAGAACCATGCCCACCTTATGTTCACGAATTAAATGGAACAGCTGAGCGCTACAATAGAACAATTATGAATTCCGCTAGATGCTTATTATATGATTCAAAGCTGAATATTAAATATTGGCCGGAAATAATTAGAGCTGTGGCGCAATTAAAAAATAGAACCATTACGAACACGTATGAAAATAAAACACCATTTGAAATATTTTTTAAAAGGAAATCGAATATAAATAATTTAAGATTGTACGGAAGTAGAGTTTTCGTAAGAATGCCTGAAATTAAAAGAAATTCGAAATGGGACAAAAAAGCAGATACTGGGATACTTGTAGGTTATGAAAACAATGGATATAGGATCCTAGTTAATAATAAAATTATAATTGCAAGACACGTAGAATTTATAGGTGAAGATGATAATTTAGTAGGATTTCAAGGAGAAGATGGACCAAACAATGAAACAGAAAAGGATTTAAACGAAAAGGTCGAGCAGGCCACAATAAAAGAGGAGAGAAATTTAAGTAACGAATCAGAAAGTAAACTTGAGAACAGAAAATAATTTGGGACGGTCAGAACGGGAAAGAAAGAAACCTCAAAGATATGGCCAAGCGAGCTCATATTTCATTTATGTGAATGTAGTTAGCGTAGGCAGTCCTCAAACCTATGAAGAAGCTTTAAGTGGAGATGACAGCATTTCATGGAAATGGATGTAGAAACAGCATTCCTAAACGGAACTATAAAAACGGAAGTATCTGTAAAACAACCTATAGGTTACGACGATAAAAGCGGGAGAGTATGTAAATTATCAAAAGCGTTATATGGATTGCGTGAAAGTTCAAGAGCTTGGTATGAATGTTTCGACAAGTATATAAAAAGATTAGGATTTCAAAGAAGTAAGAGTGATTATTGTCTGTATATGAAGTATGAGAGCGATGATTTTATATATTTAATTCTATTCGTAGACGACTTATTAGTATGTGGAAAAAACAAAAGAAAAATCGATGAGATTAAAAACAAATTGTCAAACCAATTTGCGATGAAGGACTTAGGTGAAGTAAAGACTTACTTAGGAATAAACATTGAGTACGATAATAAGAAGTGTGAGATGAAATTGGATCAGAGTAGTTATATAGTCATTAGCAAGGCAATATAATATAGAAAATAGTAAACAATATTTTATACCAATGGAACAAATCTTAAGTTTAGAAACCGCACAATCAGCTTCAGACGATATAAGATATAGAAATCTCGTAGAAGCTTTATTATATATTAGTTCTGGAACAAGATTAGACGTTAGCTATAGTGTAAACTATTTAAGTCGATTTCAAAACAGTTACAACGAGACACACTATAGATATGCATTGAGAATTTTGAAGTGCTTATATTTAACTAGGAAATTAAAATTAACTTATAAAAAAAATTTGAATGCTGGAGTTATTGATTGTTTTGTTGATGCTGATTGGGCTGGAGATAAAGTAGATAGAAAATCCACTACGGGATTTATCATAAGATTTTTCGGAAACGCAATTTACTGGAAATCGAGAAAGCAAAGTAGCGTGACAAAATCATCAATAGCCGCCGAGTATGTAGCTTTATCGGAAGCTGTGAGCGAAATTAAATTTGTAAGAAAATTGTTGAAAGATTTTAAAATAACGATCGAGACACCAATAAAAATTTACGAAGATAATTCTGGAGTGATTGCGATATCAAAATTTGGAAACTTAACAAAAAATTCTAAGTACATTGAAGTTCACTTCCATTTTGGGAACGAAAGATACGACAATAAAAAGATTGACACTATAAAAAATAGATTCAGAAAATAATGTAGCTGATATTTTAACGAAGGCTCTAGGGAGGAACAAATTTGAAAATTTTAGATTATTTTTAAGAATAGTTTGATTGACTTATAAAAGGAAATGAATATGCAGCACAAAAAATTAAGGAGGTGTGTTGAGGTATGTATAATTTTCTGTGCTGGACTAGGTTAAATGCGTAGTAGAGATACTTCTATGTGAATATCAGTGTGTGGAAGTATGTGTGTCCGAAGCGTCTCGAAAACAAATGAATGTAAACTCTTCAGTCGGTTAAGAGTCGTCGAAGAGTCGGTTTACAGTCAGGTATAGAAGAAAATGCTGAGACGCGTGCAAGTGTGTATCGATGAATATATAAGGAATCATCCATGAAATAAATATTTGATTATTTTAATATTAATCCTCAGTATAAATTTAGTGTTCCTATAACATTATTTCGGCCTCAAAGATCCACAATTTTCAACAAGTACGATAAAGATGGAGTTGACAAAACTAAAGCTAAAATAGTTAGATTTAACGCCGGTGATTTTATATTACGCAAAATTTTGATTTTGTAATAGCAGAGAATTTTGAGGGAGACAGATATTCTAAAAACGTTAGACGGCAAACGCTCTTACAAGTACAGTCACGACAGGTTGATGAAAGTGCCAAATAGTCACATTCCTGCGGATTTGGACGTTGGTAGTAGCGGCGAGAACAGTGCCCAAAACGATATGGGTACCCCGACCCCTGAGGGTCATTAACCCAATGCCACGAAGCTGAAGCGGTCGTGTACTCACATGCACTGCCAGCGACAGTGCCACGGAGCTGAAGCGGTCGTGCATTCGCACGTACTGCCAGCTGCAATGTTACGAATCTAAATCGGCCATATATTCGCACGCACTACCAGTGACAATGTAATAAAACTCTGTGCGGTCGTGCAATCTACAAAATCAAGATTCAACTGGGTACAAAATCGCAAATAGTCCATCATGCCATTACGATCCGACTGATAAACCACAGGACGCAACTAACACTTTGAATACAAATTATAACGCTACAAATTCTCGTTCTCTTTCATTTTTCTGTTATCAAACCTCCGAACGAAATTTCATTGTTGGAATGGACCCTTGACTTATTTGGAACATTTAGTTGAACGGTAAATAATATGAGTTACGTCGAGTCTAATGTTGGAAAAACGCAATATTTTAGTTACACACGAGGACGTGTGATTGTCAGGATGGCTTTGTCGGAGATGAAAGGACATCGAAGCCTCCCCTTTGGAACTTCGGGATAATCCCCTAACACCGTAATCTAGATTCTACCATAGGCATAATTAAACAATTGTCGTCTTTCGATCCGATTTGTATTTGTTTGAGATTTGTGATAATGAGCTTGGGCTCGAGGGGACAGCCAGTCGCCGAACGTAGCCGCAGTCACGGGATGAACGCTTTGTCTAACAAAGGTATGGAGTAATTCTATAGCTTTCCTTAAAAGAAATATTTGTGGCGGCACGCGACAGTAAACATTCCAACGGTTTCTGTCCCGTGGCTCGCCACACGCAGACCCTATTCTTCGAGCAAGATGATTGCCAGATGTCGATGCGTCTCCACAGTACGTGATCAGCTAGCCTGAGGGCCCGTCATAAATCTTAGAATTTAGTTGACTAAAGTCCTTCAAACAAACAGTCTTTGTCCCAGCTACGGGAAGATAGGAGAGACCTATTTTTCAACGAACGGTGTCTCCCACTAGCAACTTTCCCGCGAGGGCGGCTAGCATCCTTTTCTAATCACCGATATGGAGATTGACCAATTAGCAGCAACGCCAAATTCCCTCACCTTCTGAACGAAGGATATCCTCGACGAATCCGATGATCTCGTGTCCTCAGACACACACCATCATAGTTTTCCTCTGCAGCATCATCGCGACGGAAAGTCATTCTCTCGTGAGGTCGTATTAGCGAGTTACTTAGAGTCTGTACGCTCGGTGGATATTCCACGGTTTCGCAAAGAGTCCGACTTATATTTTGTGAGCACGTACACCTATCATCCCGTTGACCGCGGATTCGTTATTGAACCTACGACCAACATCACTAGTATCGCGAGTGTCCAACCGCCGCAGTTGATTGTCGAGTCGGTAGCATCCATACTCGTATTAATAGACCGTACCTTCGTTATAACAAGACGATGGCCGATTCCAATGAAGATTCATCGAACGCCCACAACCTTATTCCTGACCCTTCTCCGACATGTTTAATTCGGTAGTATTCAGGAAGTATGTGCCAATCATCAACGAGTGTTGCATCAAAATATCTGAAACTACATGTATCGTTACAACGCACGACTCATCATCTATCAGAATATCTGTCGAAAATTCTTCGAGTGTACAATTTCTTCCGGACCCGATACCGCGAAATTCAACAATTTTGTGACTTAATCTGGACGCCCCAATTTTCACATACTGATCCGCTCTCATTAAAGTTAGTTCGCTACCGGTATCTATTAGCGCGCTCAATTCAAAATTTCCGATCTTAACGTCTTTACCACGCTTCGTCTGCAACGATTGCCACATACTAGAAACAACTTTATGGGACTCGTTCAGGTTGTCGCACTTCGATACGATGTGTCCGTACTCTCTACACTTAAAGCACTTAGATCCTCTCGACCTATTCGGGCACTCTGCACACTCATATTCTTCGCCGCCGCAATTGTAACATCTCGTCTTCCTCAATTCTGTAATGGATGTAGTACCGTATAGTGTAGACTTATTGTTTTCTTCATCTACTATTCCTTCTACAATATACTCCACTTTCGCCTCCTCCTCCATATCAACATGGCTGGCTATTTCAAGCATGCGGTACATATAAGCCAATCATGTTTCGTCGCTTCTCTTTTTCGTATCTCTAAGTCTTTGATGTACTTGCCGACTATTAATCTTTTTAGAGAATTCTTTAATCAGCCCTCCCTTCAGCTCATGCCAAGTCCTAACATGGCACTCGAAACTCGCGAATATTCTACCTGATCCTTTCAGCAATCTCTTCGGATAAATCGCTTTCTGTCTGCGATTTACGACACCCCCCAGGCCCCTCATTCATGATACCACAATAATGTACAAATTGTACCAATTCTTTTTAACCTGTTACATTACAACGTATTACAAGTTCTACAAAGCTATAGAAACATTAACTAATAGACTTTTATAGTGGCTTGTAGACTTATATTATAAATAACAATAATGTAAATTATACAAATATTAATTCATAATAACAATAAACTTTTTAATTTACTTTTTAATTTTAACTTAATTTTACTTTAAAGGAATATAATCATAATTAAGAGAAATATGCGCGTTTCTATAAGAATGTTTTAGTGAAGCTTTTATTCCTGTATGGAAACATTATTATAATATGATCTACAAAAACACATGCTTTGATGTGATAACGAATAATAAAATTGACAAAATAATTTATATATGGAACTTAGTCAGCTTCGTTAATAATATATAGAACTTTCTATAAAATACTCATTAAACATATATTTATACAACTTTATTACCGACTTTAAAACATATTATATAGTTTCTAGTAATCAAATTGTAAATATAGTAAACAAATAATTGTGTTAAGTTATTGTAAAGATCCATAATCCATATAATATGACATATTACGTACATACGATTATTGTAACATTAATCACATATATATACAACAATACAACGTTATTATTACTTATTTAGTTATTACTTATTATTATTATTATATTAGTAAAATTTATAATATCGAGTTTTTCAATCAGGTTTTTTCAAATAGTAGTTTCATAAGGTTTTGTGCCCAATAGAATCACACAGTTTTCATAGTTGTCAAACACGTCCACATTGCGTATAAGTAGCGTTTGCTTAGAATAACGTCGTTTTTGTACCTCACAACTCCATTATATAAATATCCTAATACCTGATCGTTATTTTTACAACCGCGGACGCTAACAGAAAATTATTTTACGTGAAGATACAATGATGGAAATTGATAATTGTTCGACTAATCAAATTACATCGGATGGAATTTAACTTTTAGAGAAAAATGGCGCACCCGGGAGAGTAGATCGCGTTAAACGCAATGATCCAAATTGAACTGAAAAGTCGTTATGTATTTAGAGGACTTGTGTGTAGAGGATGGTTGGTCGTGAAATTTATTAGACGAGATTGCCCGTTGTAGAAGCCGTCAGTATATTTTAAAATGACTAAATACATAAGAACAGATAATGCTCGCAAAGACGCTCGTACTAACAGATTCGCTAAGACAGTGTATAATCGCTCGCGGATAACTCGTTAGTAACTGATCAATACTCGGTAGATAGTCGGTAGAGTCATAGGACGAGGCGGATGGAGAGCGTGCACACGGAATGGAGCAAATATTACGCACAGCTGCCATTATTGAATAACGTGAAGTTTCCACGTAAAACGATAATCAAACCCGTAGCGGAAATTGAGTTACACGGGTTCTGCGATGCCAGCGAAAGGACATATGGAGCATGCGTTTACCTTCGCACCATCACCCCGGATGGTCATGTCTGTACACGTCTCCTCACTGCGAAGTCGAAGGTAGCTCCACTCAAATCACTAACCATTCCAAGGTTGGAACTGAGTGGAGCACTCCTTCTCGCGTCACTGGCCACTACAGTCCTCCAAGCCTTACGAAGCAACATTGCTCGAACCGTTTATTGGACTGACTCCACAATCGTTCTACATTGGATCAACACATCACCCCACCTCCTCCAGTGGATTACATAATGGGCGACCTTCCAGCTGCACGGATAACAGAATCTCGGCCATTTACCAACGTCGGAATCGACTACTGCGGACCGTTTTACATCAAGGAACGAAAGGATCGCAACCGACGCAAACTCAAGGTATACGTAGCAATCTTTGTATGTCTTGCAGTTAAAGCAGTCCACATCGAGTTGGTCAGCGATCTCACTAGCGAGGCCTTCATTGCTGCTCTGAGAAGATTCATCGCTCGCCGAGGATTCTGTGTGACAATTTACTCCGACAACGGTACCAACTTCGTTGGCGCCAACAATGAATTACGAGAGCTCCGAAATCTCCTGCAATCTGACGATCACAAGGCACAGGTCCAGTCCTTTTCAGCCGACCGACGGATCGAATGGCGCTTCATCCCTCCCAACTCACCTCACTTCGACGGGTTGTGGGAGGCTGCAGTGAAGTCTTTCAAACGACATCTCAGACGTGTCGTAGGTAACGAGCTTCGAAAACCTTAATACTCTCATCATTGAAATCGAGTCTATCTTCAACTCCCGCCCGCTGACTCCGATATCTTCAGACCCAAACGATCTCCTAGTTCTCACTCCCAGTCATTTCCTCATCGGAGATTCACTAACAAGTTTCCGAGAACGAGATTTCAGGGACACGCCATCCAATCGTCTCTCCTGCTGGTAGCATATTCAGAAACTCAAACAACATTTCTGGCGCCGGTGGAATCGAGAGTATCTAAACGGGCTACACATCCGAAACAAATGGAGCAAGGGCAGTCACGACATACGAGAAGGCACCATCGTCCTTCTCAGAGAAGACAACGTCCCCCCGATGCAATGGCCATTGGGCAGAATCATCAAGGCCCAATCCGGCGCAAACGGCATCATACGCACGGCTATCGTTCGAACGGCGACGAGTACCCTCGATTGGAGCATCAAGCGGATGGTACCACTACCGAGCAGAACGACTCCAGACGACTCCAAACCAATCAACAGCTCCGAAGTCTGACAAGAGATCCACCTGACAACATCACACCATATCACTTCTTCGGTGCCCTCTCAACGGGGGGAGGATGTTACGTCGCGTAACGCTCTACCTAGCCCAGGCCACACACCGCGGGCAATATGGCAACCAGATGTCTTCGGATACTCACTGCGTACCCTCAATAGTCTCAAGTATCTTCCATAAATCTCAGGAATTTCCTAGTAGGGGTCTTTCAAACCAAACACATGTCTGTTCCCGAAGAATTTCTAAAGACCATTGTCTACTACGGCTAGACAAGGGAAAGTCGGTTTTTCTCTCGTATGATACAACTTTCCTCCCACGAACCACTTTCTCTCGAGAGCGGTTAAGACCCTTCGTTTAACCAATTAACAACGAAGCCTATTTCCCTCATTCTCTTAACTAAAATCATCACCAACAAATCCGATGGTCCCGTGCGCTAGACACACCCATCCTTAGCTTTCCTTTGCCACCGCATCGTTTCCGAACATCACTGATTGTACATCCTTCGAACGGTCAACATCCTTTAACCGGGTATACACACTCCTAAATCAGTCACTCATTCATCTCGTACATACGCACCAGCGTAATTGCCTTCGTTATAAGTTGTTAGAATAAACGCTGAAATATAACTTACTATACTGTGTCATATTCATTCAATCACCTCTGTTACCTTAACCGAAACAGGGGAACGACTAATTCGCGGCGTCGATTAACCGAATCGTAGCGAGAATTTACGCCTCTCGCTGACGCATTTTCCTCGCGACCGCGTCTCTCCGCGAACGGTCGTAACAATATCATACGTAAAGGTGTAACTATTTAGTGTATTAAGTTATTGGAAATATGAATTTTATGACCCTGTCAATCGCTATATTATACCATATCGTCAATTACCCCTATTATCCCACAAGAAATAAGAGGATCGATCTGTTCGTGGTGTCGATTCTTATAATCGTAATGAGAATTTACGACTCTCGTTGACGCGCTTCCTCGCGATCGCGTCTCCTCGCTGGTCCTCGCTGGTCCTTCGAGCTGGATCACGTGCCACTGAAAAGTGCACTTACCAGTGACCATACAGTGTCACGTGAAATCAACATTTTATCGACTTAATCACCTAATCACACGAGTAGCCATCGGAAAGGAACTCCTCCCTCGCTAAGCATATGCGCGACCCCACGCCGCACAATAACGAAAGGCAACCGATTCCCGGACCAACGTCCAGTTCTTCAAGATAAACTCGCTCAATCTATTAAACTAACACATGGCCCACGCTGAACAGATCAGTATATTGCGGCGGAGACGAAGCGCCTTAAGGAAAATTTAAAAAGACATAATGCTGTTCAAGGGATTTGTGGCGGATCGGTACCAACAGGACGCCGACAGGTCGAGGCATCAACACGGTCGTAACACCTCTAGGACGATCCGGGTACCAACCGTCGGCACCAGAGGGCCGCTACGACGACAACGAGTCTGTCTATCTCGCTAGCGGTCGAATATAGGAGGCATGATACAAATACCGCACCTAGCTAGACTCCCTCTACGTCTAAGGCAGAGACTACAGGGCATAGCCTTACTGACGAGTCCACCGGTAGTCCTGGGACGAAACGCTCAGTCCCTCCTCACACGGCAGTGCCATAACACTGCCAAAATGACTGCAAGCCTGGATTCATGAGCATGAAGAGATCGTTGATCTCGTTGATCCTGCGGCTGCTCGAAATATATCAAGTAAGTCTAGTTATTTTTCTCAATTCGATTAGTCGAAGTTGGAATTAGATGTACAAAATAATTTTTAAGCAACGCAACCTATAGTCGCTATTAATTCAAAAATAGCAACTATAAAGCGGAAAGATCGTGAATTTAAGACTACGTCTGATGGCCGTCTTATTGTCACAGTAGAAAAAGATGAACCAGAACGCAAGAGAAAGAAGAAATCTGCACTTTTGTGCAGTGATTCAGAAGACGATTGTGGTAAGAATTGGGGTTAGATTTGGGGTTAGGAATTGTAGAATGTTACGTTTTGCCTGGCTCGTTTTGGTTGAGTTGCCGTTAATTTTTGAATTTAGACTAAATTGTAGTATTGTCTGTTATATAATGCGATTTGAAATTAAACTCCACGTTTCGGCTAACCTGCTATGCGCAGGAGTGCTAGCACGGGAGAGGATTAAAGTTGGTGAAAATAAATGTTCGCTTAATCCTGCTATATTATTAGACAAATATTCTTCACAAAAAATGTTTATTCGTATTCTAATTGGATATTGACAGAATAGTCGTTGAAATTTCGAATGCTCGGAGTTACAATCGTTCGCAATACGTTTCGCTCTTATTAATTACAAGATTTTAATTTCGATAGATTTTCGATAGTTTACAAATTGACAAATACAAACACGTCGATTAACAAGACTAACAAGAATTGGAAACTAATAAAACAAAGAACTAAAAGCTAAAGAACTAAAGGACTAGAGAATCTAAAAGCTGAGAGCAAGATCTAAGAGCTAAAGGAATTAAGAGCTGAAAACTAAGGAACTGAAGAATTAAAAAAAACAAAGGAATTGAGAAATTAAGAGCTATGAACAAGAAATTACTTGCCAGGAAATGAGAACTAATCGCCAAGAACCAAGGAATTAATCATCAAGAACTGAGGAACTAATCACACAAAACTGAGGAATTAACTACTCTAAAACTAAGGAATTATTACCGCTTCTTCTATGCCGCTACGCTTATTTATATTTAGGTCTACCGTGGGGGGGTTGTCATGTGACGGGTTATTCCGTGGGGGTTGTGAGGTTCGAATTTGGTTTATACAAATTGTTAAAATTTATTTAAATTTCAAATTGGAACGCTCACTCGCGCTATTGATAGTTTTAGCCTACGTTACGGCGCGTGCGCAGCGCGGGACGTGACAAGAAAAATGTAAAGTAATTCAAAGAAACAAGTGAACGAAGCCAATGAATTTTTATGTTACATGATCAGAAGATGATGTTCAGTCTGTAGCCATGTCGCAAGCAATGGATAAAAAACGTAAATATAACGATAGTTATAATAACGTCAGCGTAAGGAGTGGATCCACATTAAAGTATCGAGGTATAATAGTAATATATAACCTATAGTAAATTTTGGTCTGTTGTTTAATAACAATTTTGGTATCCGTAGCAGGAGGGTCTGGAATACATCGACCATTGAAAAAATCAAGAACAGAATGTATACCAGGAGCGGAATATAAAGCATCAAAGGCTGGAGGTGATGTTAAAAGGAAAGGAAAACCAAATCCATATGCTTATGTACCTTTGTCAAGAGCAGCATTAAACAAAAGGTAAATAATGATACCATGAATTTTGATTTAAATCGAAGATACGCATTGAATTGATTCATTTTTATCTTTAGAAAAAAGAAGAAAAATGCGAGTAAATGTTTATAACTTTATAACTATGAGAAAACTCGAAGCAGCCCGAGCGCAACTGCATATACGAGGCTGCGAAAAGTATCTGTTATAACTTAATTAAGAGCGAGTATCATCAATGTATTGGGTTTAGATTTGGGTCAGATTTTTCAATGCAACAGTAGCAAGGTGACCCTGGCAACGCTTGCACGAAATAACAACTATAATTTTATTTCATAAAATAACAAATCGGAAGTTATATCTGGTTCTTCGCACACGATAAAAATTTTATTACGGAATTGTGTCGGTAAAATATGTGAAACCGAAGAATCAATGAAAACGTAAGATTAGATTTAATTATTATTTTTCGTATCTATAATTTATATTTCATCATTTATATCATACTTTTAGATATAAGGACACTATCAATCAGATAACTTTTATGATCCATCAAGCATTAGGTTATCAATATTTGGAAGCTTGGTATCATATTCTTCATTTAATAGCCCTACTGTTTCAGGTAATATCGATTTTCTGCTTCTTACCCATTTGTCAATGTTGTACATTTCAACGTTTCCTTTTATTACAGGCAACTGGTAAAGCGAGAAGTCCGCAATTAATAGAGATATTAAAAAGTCTTGCTGAGTAACGTGATTCTTACAATTTTGCGTGGAAAAATGACGCTGAGTACGCTATTGGGGCTGCGATAAGAGTGCTAGGACCGGAGACAGTATTAAATTTGATTCCATTGAAGGCAAGTAATTCTATATGAACCGGATTATGCTTAGAAAAAAAACTTTATTTTATAATTACAGTAATATAAATCTCTATTCTATAGGTATCAGACAATGCGATTAATTTAAAAATAACTTGGCTACTACCATTATTGAAAGATTGTGTGCTAAGTGGGTCACATACTTTCTTCACGGAAGCATTGCTACCTATCGTTGCATTGTGCGAGTAAGTATTGTAATCTATCTTTATTATAAGAGTATAAATTATCTTATATTGATATTTTGAATGATAATTATACTCAATTTTAGAAAAAAAGCAACCGAACACCTGTACGCAGGAAAACTTACGAATTTCTCGTTTACCAAGTCTGGGCTATTTTACCAAGTATATGCAACAACGCTACTGATATGAAAGATAATTTCAAGGTATATAACAGAGATAAATATAAAAGATATAGTATCAAGTATCCATGAGATAACTTTTATCTTGTTTAGAATATATTTAAACTGTTAGGAACAAATTTAAATGAAAGAAAGAATTTAAGGACGTCGATAACGTCTGCCTTACAAAGATTAATAACGAAAGCAGTCGAAGACGACAAAAAAGAAGATATACACGAACTAGCTAGATTTGCAAAGAATTATTTACCATTGTTTTTAAATCTATACACTACTAAGCCACTTGGAACTGACGAAGAAGGACAACGCTTCGCCACGTTTGATACAATAAGAGTAATTTGTGAATAGAAGGAGTAATTTTCTTTAAAGAGATTAACTAATATTTTGTACAATTACAGGTGTATCTTACAATTACGGATAAAGAATTGGTACACGAATTATTCGATCGTGCATTATTTAAGTTGAAAGAACCTGATATTGACGATTTTTTCAAAGAAAGTATTCACGATATAATAAGATTATTTATTAATCATACTGACATTAATAGATTAAGGACGTTTTACGATATGTGTGTACCACTTCTTAAAGAAATTTCTAAAACCAAGGAACAGAAGAAAGCGTATAGGTAACTTTTTAATATATTTGGAATTAAATATTTTAACTATCTTTTCTGCAAAAACAAAAATTATTTTTTATTTGTATGTTCTTGCGGGTTTTTAGAAGAGATATGTGGCAGTGAGAAGGAAACGTGTAAAGAGTTTGTAGTTCAATACAGACGCGAGATACAAAAATTATTAATAATAATAATCCTCTGCTACTGAAGTCGCAAAGCCAAGCAGAGGAGTATGTGCTAATTTTACAAACGTTGTTCTATAATATCAATTTCTTATGAAAATTTTAACAAATAAGCCTTACTCATTTTTTAATTAGGTACGATTAAGATGCTTAATTCATCTCATAAAAATTCATCCACAACTTGAGAAAACTAAGTTCTTCGAAGCCATTGTGCCCGAAGCAATAAAGAGTTTAAAAGAGTTAAATGCGAAATGTTGAACTTCTGCATATCAACTTTTAAACATTATTGCCGAGAAATTTTTAGGAAATCCTACACATCTTAAAGATTATGTTAATATGCTCATGGTTGGTTTGAGTGGTGCGATAGAAAATATACAAAAGTATTGTACCGCATCCTTGCTGGCACTTTCTTCTATCACTTATCATTACAACGGTACAGTTTATTTCAAACTAAAGTCAAAATAAATATTTCGTATAAAAATAAATTGCAAGTCTGACAAGAGAAATTGCAGAAGCTGCATTGTCATATATCAAAATATATATTACTGTGATGCCATCTCATATTGCTGCCTCGAATTTAAAATTGTTGGTTAGTAACAAAGGCGTTTAATTAATAATAATAACAGGTAGTAACAAAATCCCGTATATCTCAATAAAAAAACGAATAAGTGAATTTGCAGATAGGCGCTTTATGTGCAATGAATGATGACTGCCATACGCATTTCAGACAAAAAATACGATATTCTGGTACAGTTAATAAGAGAATACGGAATGGAAACAATTTTTGGCATGATTCCAGCTTCCAATGCGATGTTACGTAAGAGATTAAAAAATATGAATAAGGCAGAAGAAGCGAAGAAAAAGAAAAAAGAATTGAGGAAATTGAAAAAACAAGAAAATGACGAGGATGCTGAATTCAATGCAAAGAGAAAACCTAAAAGGTAACTTTGTATTTTCCTTTAAACGGAATTTTTCTTAAACCGAAACAACTCTACAATCTTTATCAAAATTCAGTATAGAAGAAATATTGGCGGATAGCGATGATGAGTTCGACGAAGATATGGGCAATGAAGAGTCAAAGAAAAGGAAGAAAAGAACATCGCGAAAGGAAGCCTGGATTCATGAGAATGAAGAGATCGTTGATCTCGTTGATCCTGCGGCTGCTCGAAATATATCAAGTAAGTCTAGATATTTTTCAAAATTCGATTAGTCGAAGTTGGAATTAGATTTACAAAATACTTTTTTAGCAACGCAACCTATAATCGCTATTAATTCAAAAATAGCAGCTATAAAACGGAAAGATCGTGAATTTAAGATTACGTCTGATGGCCGTCTTACTATCACAGTAGATAATGAGAAAGATAATGAACCAGAACCCAAGAGAAAGAAGAAATCTGCGCTTTTGTTGCACAGTGATTCAGAAGACGATTATTCAGAAGACGAATTGGGGTTAGATTGGGGTTAGGAATTGTAGAAAAATGTAAAGTAATTCAAAGAAACAAGTGAACGAAGCCAATGAATTTTTATGTTACATGATCAGAAGATGATGTTCAGTCTGTAGCCATGTCGCAAGCAATGGATAAAAAACGTAAATATAGCGATAGTTATGATAACGTTAGCGTAAGGAGTGGATCCACATTGAAGTATCAAGGTATAATAGTAATATATAACCTATAGTAAATTTTTAATAATTATATTAAATTGACATTGAGATGGATTCCTCTAGCCTAGACTGTGTAGCTATGTATATTAATAATAATTTACTTCTCTAGATTAAGTGACTTGTACTTATAAAGATGGCTACGTTAAGTGGTTTGTATTTTTATATCATAAGTAATTGAGTGGAACTCAACTGTTTCTGTGAAGCAGAGTGTATACTGCGAAGGAGGTGGCGATACCTGAAAGAGGTAAAAACGAGTATTATGGGGATAGGTTGCTACCTTACTTTTATTAAGTTAATATGAAATGGTGCCTTATAAGGTTAGCTGGAGGCTATTTAATACGTGATGGGTTTTTTACAACGATTGTGTTACGTCGTGCGACATTCTTTCTAGAACAGGCCACACACCGCGGACAGGATGGCAACCAGATGTCCGCACGCCTTCACTGCGTACCTTCAATAGTCTTAAGAGCCGATCATAAATCTTAGAGGAACTTCTAAGGTCCTTCAGACCGAACCAAACATCTGCACTAAGTCACTGTCTAAAGGTTATTGTTTACTACGGAAAGATAGGAAAAGTTCGTCTTTCTCATATACGATGTTTTACACTAGCAACTTTCTCTCGGGACGGTTAACACCCTTCCTCCACTCTTCCACCACCAATCCAGAAAATTAACCTATTACCAGAGAAGTCCTTCCCTCACTCTCCCAACAAGAACTTGGTCTTAACAAATCATCTTTTCTCGCATCATTAGACGCACCCATCGCAAGTGTCCTCCGCTGCATCATCGTTACAGAAAGTTAGTCTTTATACGTTTTTTTGAACCTTCAACATCTAAGCGTGCGTCGCGTACAACACCTCGTTACTCTAGCTATCAATCGAATTAATTGTACATTTCTAGTCAAAAAGTTGTTGGAATAAACATTAATTGTATTCGTTAATTCAGTGTAAAATCAATTTAACCACCCCTATTATCGCAAACGAAATCAGGGGATCGATCATTTCGTGGCGTCGATTATCCAATCGTAATGGGAATTTACGACTCCCGTTGACGTGCTTCCTCGCGATCGCGTCTCCCCGCGAATGGTCGAAACAGATTGATTACTGCTAAGTGTTTTGTATTCTTATTTACTATAAGTGAATGAGATAGTTTAAGTGCTTTGTATTCTTATTTATTATAAGCATGTATTCCGCAATTAAACGGCGAAGACGATATCGGAAGTACGTGAATTGCGAGCCATGTGTAGCGAACCCACGCTACTACTAAAAATGATCAAAATCGGGAAAATCGCGGGTAAAGCCGCAATGGCTATCCGCAATATACCAATAAACGAATACGGACACCTGTACGATGCCCTACGACGAAACGTAGCCACCCAAGATACTGTTAGAGAACAACAAGACCAGCTACGCGAAACGAGACAGCGTCACGACGAAAGTGTGCAAAGTTATATCATCAGGTTCCGCAGAGCACTCAATAAGCTACAATACAGTATAACGAACGAATACTGTGACGAAATTACTAGACGAGCTATGAACGACAGGATTTTAAGAGACTCCGTAATCGATTTTACTCGAGGCCTGAAAAGCGAAATAGGACAATTACTACTCGCCAATCCACCATACAATATCCTTGAAGTCGTAAAGAAAGCCACCGACATCGAGCGCATCTTCAGGGAAGATCGAAATCGACGACCAAAACCAATGGAACGATTACGACTCCACGAGCAGCGACGACTAACAACCAATAATCCCTATTCAATCATTAGAAAACCAACTCCAACACCCAGTCCAATGCCAAGAAGCTTCCGACAAACTGAACAAATACCACTTGCCCAAAGTACACAATTAAAATGCTTCAAATGCAATCAGATCGGACATGTCTCCAGTTAATGTAGAAATTTTCGAATACCCAGCCAATTTCCGAGACCACCAGCAGTCCACAATCTCGAGACAAGCAAGGAAGAAATAGAGAAACCAATATACCAGACTTACGAATTAACGCCACAACAGGAAGACTACCCACAGTACTTTTACGATCCGACGGACAGCGATATAAATTCCTCATTGACAGCGGAGCAGGAATTAATATACTCAAGCGAAGATGCCTATTACGACCAAGAATACAAAAGAACGAAAATTCTCGATGGGACACTCTAAATTTAAAACTAACGAACACGCTTTGATAAAACTATTTGGCAAACCTCTAGAATTCTTTGTGGTAGAAGACAACTTTCCAATTATAGAAGACAGCATACTCGGTTTACCAGCCCTATCTAAATCCAAATTTGAACTCTCAAATCAACAATTATAACGTGACAATAATATACTTTTATTGCAACAGGAAAACGACGTACCTCCAAAACAAGCAGTGTCAAAAACAGTCTACCTGGAAGGAAAACCGACAACGACATGCTTTATCAATGGTGGTGAGTGTCCAGTCAAAATGACTAATTTTATCGAAAATTCAAACACGTACGATCAAGTCTCCACGTTTAAAGATTTAGTCAGACTTTCGCATACAAAGAAAACTCACCGTGAACCAATCGAAAAGATATTGCTGTTTTACCTCGACGTATTCAATCTAGAGACCGACTTATTACCATACACTAACCTTGCTAAACACACAATAACGTTAAAAGAAAATAAAATCATTAACACAAAATCTTACCGACCGCCTGAATGCCATAAAGAAGAAATCAAACGATAAATGGACGAAATGCTACAAAAGAACATCATAGAACCATCTGATTCTCCTTACAATTCACCAGTCTGGGTAGTACCAAAAAAGGCTGACGCCTCAGGGAAACAGAAATGGCGAATTGTAATAGACTTCTGCAAAATAAACGAACTAACTGACCAGGACGCATATCCATTACCTGACATAGACGACATACTATCCCAACTAGGCAACGCAAAATTTTTCTCAGCCCTCGATTTATCCTCCGGATTCCATCAAATCCCAATGGACACAGACTCTAAGAAATACACAGCATGCTCCACACCACAAGGACACTACCATTACAATAGAATGCCATTCGGTTTAAAGAATGCACCTGCAACATCTCAACGCATGATGGATACCGCGCTAAGAGGACTCATAAATAAACATTGCTTCGTATATTTAGACGACATTATAATATTCGGGCAGTCGATTGAAGAGCACAATAGCAACCTCGCGATAGTATTGCAACGCCTACGCGAACTCAGACTCAAAATACAGCCGGACAAATGCGAATTTCTCAAACCAGAATTAGAATATCTCGGACATATAGTAACCGCCGAATGTGTAAAGCCAAATCCCCCAAAATTAGAAGCCGTTAGCAATTTCAAACAGCCACGTAATCCCACAGACATCAAATCGTTCTTAGGACTAGCAGGTTATTACCGCAAGTTCATCAGAAGCTTTTCTAAAATCGCGAAACCATTGACCGAACTTACAAAAAAGGAGACACCATTTCATTGGACAGATAAAACCCAGAAAGCATTCCAGACATTAAAAGACAAACTCTGTTCATCACCCGTACTAAAATTCCCAGACTTTGCGAAACCATTCACATTAATGACTGACGCCAGTAACGAAGGTATAGGTGCAATCTTATCACAGGACGGACATCCATGTTGTTATATCTCGCGAACTCTAAACCCACCGGAACGAAATTATTCCACCACAGAAAAAGAACTTTTAGCAATAGTATGGGCCATGAAACGCCTCCGACAATATCTGTTAGGGCGGAAATTCCTCATCCGAACCGA
This sequence comes from Bombus vancouverensis nearcticus, assembly GCF_051014615.1. Classification (NCBI taxonomy): domain Eukaryota; kingdom Metazoa; phylum Arthropoda; class Insecta; order Hymenoptera; family Apidae; genus Bombus; species Bombus vancouverensis. Next base: position 230,477 of record NW_027468924.1, on the reverse strand, counting down.
TCACCAAGCACTAAAATGGCTACAGAATTGCAAAGACCCCTCATCACGCTTGATGAGATGGCGATTGAAACTAGAAGAATACGAATACGACATAGAATATACGAAAGGAAAAAATAACACTGCAGCCGACACACTATCTAGAATACATATTCTGACCAGTCGACGCGAAAACTTGAACATAGAACTCGACAAAAAGTTTCACGATTGGGAAAAATCTACCGACGCGTTACCCAAAATTCTCAAAATGACTCCGAACCGTAAATCTTTCTATCAATTATCCAAAACAGAGCTTGGAAATTACGACAGAGTCGAATGGTTAACTAAATTAAGCGAAATTATTCATACAAACTAGAAGATAGGTATAGGCGACGACAGTTTCACAGAAACCGAGAAGAACGCGATCAAACGAATTTTATTATTCCTGAACGGCACAGTAAAAGAATTAAATTTTGCATGGGAACCAATCCAAACATATAGCGCCGAAGAAATAGACGAATTATTGAAAGAAAATCACGATTTAGTAGGACACCCCGGTATACAAAAGACATACGATCGCATTCGTGAACGGCACAGAGTACCAGATTTGATGAAACGTATACAACAACATATAGAATCATGCGACACCTACCAAACATCTAAAACTACACGTATCAGACCGCGCGAAGAACCTTGTATCACCGACACACTCCTCGAACCAAACGATAAAATTGATATGGACTTATTAGGCCCACTGAAAAAGACGAAGAAAGGCAATCAGTACAATCTATCCATACATGACGAACTGACAAAATACTTAATACTCGTACCACTAAAAACTCAGCAAACGGAAACAATTTGGAACGCACTCCTCAATCGTTACATTTACATCTTTCCGCTCCAAAAAAGATATTAACTGACCGCGGACAGAATTTTATATCTAGTTTAATGCAACAGTACGAAGACGCGTTTAAAATCAAACATATCAAAACGACATCCTTGCACCCACAAAGTAACGGATCTTTAGAACGGACACACGCAGTAGTAACAGACATGTTAAAATCGATACAGCGAAATTCGGATGAAGAATGGGACGATCAACTTAACTTTGTATGCCTTGCATATAATACAATGATACACGACTCCACTGGTTACACGCCATTCGGACTCACATTCGGACACCAAGCCAATCTTCCCTCCACAATATCCAAGAATCCCCAACGCACATACGCAGACGAAGTCACGTTCCGCAAAAAGGAATGGGACTCTAGACTCCGAAACGCTCGCGAAACATTGATTAAAAGTAAACAGCGATATCAGCGCGATAAAAAACGTAAAATTATAAAACCTCAATCAGTTTTCAAAGAAGGAGTCTCCGTTTTAATACATAACGATCATAAAAGGCATAAACTTGATGCGGAATGGTTAGGACCATACACGATTGATAAAGTATGTACTCCATACTGTCTGATTCAAGACAAAAAGATACACGGTAATCGTTTAAAACCTTACTTTCCAGGTCGACGATCCTCTTTGCCGGAATAGTATCCGCGCAAATAAATATTACGCCATTAGAAGGAAACTCTGTATTCGTAGAAAACATAGGAAAAGGATATTTATACAGAGATACTGCCAATAGTAGGATTAGACACTAGCGACATATACGAACAGATAAGCACAATAGAATCATATAAATTAACAATAGACTCACGTGTAATCAGCAAACAATACGTTGAAGAATTAGGCGGATTACAAAATCGTATCAATAACCTAAAACAACTCGCAAAACACTTGAAAGCGTTAACACATACCTGAAGCACACGAGGTTTACTCAACATCATAGGTTCCGTATCGAAAAGTCTGTTCGGAACTCTCGACGATGACGATCTTACGATCATAAACAATATGATAATAATAAATGATAATAATAATGATAATAATAAAATCAAGACCATAATAGCTAATCAAACAGCACTTATTAGAAAAATTATAAACTCAGAAAACCTAAACTACTTAGAGAAATCATATAGTTATATATTAAAACTACAACAACAGGCAAATATCGACAGATTTATGCTTAAGATGATCATGAAAGTCGACACCGCGATGCAAACTTTACACTTCCAATTAGATGAAATACTTAACGTCATGATATTAGGCAAACAAGGAATAATTAGTCCACAAATACTCGACCCCGATGAATTCATAGAAAATTACGCCAAGGCAATAGGTAGCCAGATGTACAACCCCGCGATTTCTGCCAAAACCGAACACTTTCAATTCATACTCGACATCAGTGATCTTAAAATCTTCACAATAGATTACAAAATATTTTTCAAAATCATAGTACCTTTAGTATCTAACACAGAATGGAACATATTACAGATATATCCTATCCCGAGTAAAAGAAATGGAGTATTTTTGGCTCCAGTAGTCGAACATCAGATATATTTAATCTCAGGTCTTTCATTTATAAACGCTGATATCGAGCATTTCAACAAACTTTGTAAGAATCGAGCCGGAACCACTATATGCAAACAAACACTACCAATCCATGACAAAAACTCAAGAACCGATTGTCGCAGCGAAATAATAAACTTCAAACCACACATTGAACATTGTCAAACAACTGTACTTAAGATTGAAGACATTAGCTTTATACCGCTCAAAACTAGCAACTGTTACATTGCGATACCAGCAAATCCGATAGAAATAGACACAATTTGTCAAACGAAACATACCTTACAAAAACTTGACAAGCCTTCCATCATAAGAGCCAACACTTCTTGCGATATATTCTACAAAGACGAACACACGCGTAAGGACGAAACAACAAACGAAGTCAAATACGAAATCGAAACAAAAACCCTAGCGGTCAAAACAAACGATAGTTTCACTCATCTGTTAGATAAACTCGAGCGAGCACCGAAGATAATAGATAATTTACAAGGCTATAAAACAACGATCGATAAAATAGGCGACGAGATAGAAACTCTTAATTTCGAACATAGAATAAAAAATATACAGTATTGGGGACTAACCACGCTCCAGATATTAGGGTACATAGCATTAGGCATACTAGGTATATATGGATTAAACAAAATAGGGATATTCAAATGCATCAGGAAATGTATACCGAACAAATTATGTATCAATCTATTTTGCTGCCGAAATGAAACCGTAGTCAACAGCCACGATGCGACAGTCCCACCAGTATCACTCACCCTGGCCTCAACACCCAACATCTATATTCCAACCAACACATACCACTTAGATGAAGAGGAGGAATCAGCTGTAATTTTCAAGCCACGTCAAGTTCGATTCCACAAAAGTCATCTGAAGAAAACTTCTGAAGAGACCAAGTTCAATCTAAGAAGGGGGAATGTCACAGGTGAAATTCGGGCAAGCCATATGATAAACCAAAATTCCGAGCGCCTTATCACGTGTGACCGTCCGGTCAGCATCCGTTCTCAGCCGCCTGGTTGGCATTCGGTCACTCCAGTCGTTCTCCGAAATACATGATAAGTACAAGCAAAGCCTTCTCCCACTGCAACGAATAAAAGAATATAAATGCTCCCTTCAAAATCATCCAGTCAGTCTAAAAAATTCTTAACTAACCCAAGTATCGAAAGTGTATCATCGCGAACCGAAAATAATATTGTACAAATTGAGTAAAAATAAAAAGAACTCGATCTGCTGTTCGGAAATTGACAAGTGTCTTATTTTTATCTTAATTTTACGCGACACAGGATTGATACCTTTTTTTTTTTTTTTTTTTTTTTCGTGGAGGAAACCTTCATAGGCACCCCGCGCCCCTCCGGGGAGAGGGCGCTGGGTAGTGCCGGATTCTTACCGGCTAAAACCTCCACGGTGGCCTGTCCTGACGCCTGAGTCGAGATGCACCCGGGATCTCTCCCGAATTACTCCGGTTGCCCCCGGGCGTCTATCTCTCCTTCTTTGTCGAAGGGAGGCGTCCTGCTCTTCTTGGACCGCTGGGGGGGAACCACGCCCCCCAGCGCCTCGCTCCTGCTGCGTCATCTTGGGACCCCGTCCCCTGACGCCTCTTCCTGGTTTGACGTGGTCCTGGCAGGCGTGGGGCCCACTAACTTCTCCGAAAATTCTCCGCACCGGATCGGCGCACTGGCAGGTGCCGCGGACACCGCCAGCTGCCATCCGTCTATGAGAGAATATCAGATCCGTCGGGATGCTCACAGGACTCCGTGGGGGCCACCAACTTCTCCGAAATTTCCGCACCGGATCGGCGAACTGGCTAGTGTCGCGGGCACCGGCCAGCCGCCACCCGACTATAAGAAATATCAGATCCATCGGTGTTTTCCCAGGGTAGTCCTGTGTCCCGGGGGCTTCTGCCTGCCTCGTGCTCCTTGGATGGTCCCGGAAAAATTGGCTTCGGTGCGCCTCCTTCCTTTTTTCGTCAACGCCTCACGGAGCGGTCACCCATCCTAGACCGCTCCGTGACCGCTGCTGCTTAACTTTCGTGATCGGCCGGGAACGAGTGTTTCCAGCGCGGCTAACGGCGTTGACACAGGATTGATACCTATGATAATAAAATGAGAATGAATCAAGTGGGTATATCAGTTGGCGAGGAAGCCGGGTACTTACTGCTTACTGCTCATAAGAAATTGTAAGAAATTATTAGGAGTTAACGTGTGGGGGCATAATACCAGTAATTAGAGATGAGATACCGGGGGATGTGAGATGGTGCGCCGTTTGTAGACATTGACGGAGGAGAGGGACATGCCACGCGCGGCCGAGTTGCGAGTGGTTAGGCGGATAGCGTAAGTACTTCTTCGTATGTTTCTTCGTTGCATACAATGAACGATGGAGGATTAAAATGGCATGAGAATAGACGCACTGTCACGCGTCGATATGGCCGATGCAAGTTAGTAAAAGTTGTCAACGATTATCAATTGGTAATCGGGAAATTATCAATTGGTAATTGGTAATTGACGCCGTATACGATCACGCACGACGCGGCACATTTGTTTGTTAGATGTTTGCACTCGTAGGGCCGCGACACTTTACGGTCGCGCGATGCGTAATACTTAATTAATATATGCACGTGGGAGGCATTTGATGCCATCTTGCCCGTTGAAGCGCTAGAAAGCACGCGCACGCGCATGAGATGTGCTTCGCTGCGTCGCCATGTGGCGTAGAGAACGTATGGTCGGCTAGGTGTAAGCCCCTATTACGAAGGAATAAAGTCGGGTTGACCAGAGTTCTATTCAGATATCTTTTCATTATTTTATCGAACTATGCAAAGTGTGGGAGAAGTGTCTCAAGTTGATTATCGAAAGATGTATGGGAGTGGACCCATTTCATAGGGGACAATATGGGTTCAGGAGAAGAAGGAGTACGGTGGACGCGATCACACAGGTGATTAAATTCGCGGACACCTGCAAGAAGAAAAGGATGGTATGCTTGATGATTGCGTTGGACATCAAGAATGCATTCAACACCCTTAGTTGGAACAGCATTGTTGACGAACTGACCAGGAGGTAGCTGCCTTGCAAGATCATTAGACTGGTAAAAAATTACCTGACGGACAGGAGGATAATCGTCAGCAACCAGTTTGGTACGGTGGAGTACCTGGTTGCGGCTGGAGTTCCGCAAGGATTTGTGCTGGGGCCTTTCCTATGGAACATAGTCTACGATCGGTTGTTGGAAAGGCTAGATAACAGGGTAATGTTTAAGGCGGTCGCGTTTGCAGATGACATGGCAATCGCATATGCCGTGAAGAAAAACGGAGGCGTTAGCGGAATAGTAAGGGAGATCATGAGAACAGTGTGCGATGGGTGTGCAAGAGTGGGTTTGACGCTGGCTAAGGAGAAGACGGAAATAATCCTCATTACGGGCATGAGGGCGCCCAAAGTTATCGGCCTGAATGTGGACGGCATGGCTATCAACACGGTAGAGGCCACGAAATATCTTGGCGTCATGATTGACACGAATAGGAAATTTGGCAAGCACATTGTGCCATAAAGCGGGCATCAAATAGGAGCATTACGAGGAATCCTACCGAATATTAAGGGCCCGCCTGGTTTGGCAAGAAGGCTATATTACAGCGTGTGGGAATCCATAATAATGTACGGTGCGCCTGTGTGGGCTGATGCGATGAAGTATGAGAAAGACAAGAAGATCATAAAAAGGGCTCAACGAACTGCCCTGTGCATCACATCCACGGCCTACCGCACTGTATCCCACACCGCGCTTTCTGTATTGACCGGGAACTTACCGATCTACATTAAAGTGCGAATGTTGATGGGGATATATGAGAGAAAGAAGATCTATAAGACCTCAGCTGTTGGAGAGGAGGTGATTGAGAGGCATGCGGAAAAGAAAGAAGATTTGGAAGAAGTAAAGAAGAAGGCCTCAACGGAGTGGCAGGCGGAATGGAGCATGTATAATGAGGATAATGTGACCAGGAGATTAATAAGTAATGCGATCATATTCGCCAGGAATAGATGAGACATCGATCACGCGACACGGCATCTTCAACAGCTACCGTAAGAGGATCGGTAAGGAGGTCGACACGCAGTGTTGGGACTGTGGAGACCCGAATGACGACGCCGAGCATGTCTTATTCGCGTGCCCTAAATGGATCAATAGAAGAATCGAGTTCGAAAACTTCTTGGGTAAGCGTGGACAACTTGGTGGACACTGTAGTTACCAGGGATAAATACTGGAGGAAGTTCAGAGAGTTCTGTAAGGGCATAATGAGATATAGAAGGGATATGGAGAAGGCAATGGAGTCAGCGAATAGGAGGGGCACCACCAGTACGCGACGATAATACGCCGCGACACGGTTGAGGACAACCCTGATGAATGCTGATCGGCTCTGCTGGGGTTGTCTGTGTCTAACAAATCAGAGGAAAGAGGAGGGGTTTTTAGTGGGTATGACGATGTCATCTGGAGTCCCACATAACCTGGTGTCGCGAGTCACTGGGTATGCTTAAATTCATTTTCCTCTCCTCGCGCAAAAAAAGGCCCCACCGACTTGGAGGAGGAGTTCATCCTTGGTACCGGTGGGAGTGAAGAATGCTGTGCCACACAAGCACTTTGGGGGGCTTTTTTTATTAACGTGGAGGAAGTCCGCACGGACACCAAGTCGCTTCTGGGAAAAAGCGGCTTGGTAGTGCCGGACGCCAACCGACTAAAACCTCCACGATGACCGTCCCGGCTGCGATCGAAAAGGGCCCGGGAACCGGTGTGAGCGATACACCCCCCCCCCCCGCCGAATACCACGACTTAATGGAGTGGTGTGTGGCCATTCTCACACCGCGCCTCGTCGCCGGAGTCGCCGGGCTGCTTTGCGGCCCCGGGGCGCTGAGTTGCCAGCGCCTAAGTTTGCACCCCATAGGGGGGTGCGGTGGAACTAGCGCGCCTCACCGAAGCGCGTCCATGGCATCTGCCGCGCCCTCGCCGGTCAATCCTCTCAGGGTGAGAGTCCGCACTCTCACCCTCTCCGCAACCTCTTTTCGAAGCATAACTTGCTCACAGAAGGAGGTCACGGTCCATCTCCTTCTCTCGCTTACCAACCTCGCTAACTAATGCCTGGAGGATCGTCGGCAGCGAGAGATCCCATCCGAATTCAGCGAAGAAGTCGTGGCGCGGCCGCGCCCACGCCAGGCAGTACTCCAGTGTGTGCTGCGCTGAATCCACGCTCGTGTCGCGTAAAATTAAGATAAAAATAAGACACTTGTCAACTTCCGAGCAGGAGATCGAGTTCTTTTTATTTTTACTCAATTTGTACAATATTATTTTCGGTTCGCGATGATACACTTTCGATACTTGGGTTAGTTAAGAATTTTTTAGACTGACTGGATGATTTTGAAGGGAGCATTTATATTCTTTTATTCGTTGCAGTGGGAGAAGGCTTTGCTTGTACTTATCATGTATTTCGGAGAACGACTGGAGTGACCGAATGCCAACCAGGCGGCTGAGAACGGATGCTGACCGGACGGTCACACGTGATAAGGCGCTCGGAATTTTGGTTTATCATATGGCTTGCCCGAATTTCACCTGTGACATTCCCCCTTCTTAGATTGAACTTGGTCTCTTCAGAAGTTTTCTTCAGATGACTTTTGTGGAATCGAACTTGACGTGGCTTGAAAATTACAGCTGATTCCTCCTCTTCATCTAAGTGGTATGTGTTGGTTGGAATATAGATGTTGGGTGTTGAGGCCAGGGTGAGTGATACTGGTGGGACTGTCGCATCGTGGCTGTTGACTACGGTTTCATTTCGGCAGCAAAATAGATTGATACATAATTTGTTCGGTATACATTTCCTGATGCATTTGAATATCCCTATTTTGTTTAATCCATATATACCTAGTATGCCTAATGCTATGTACCCTAATATCTGGAGCGTGGTTAGTCCCCAATACTGTATATTTTTTATTCTATGTTCGAAATTAAGAGTTTCTATCTCGTCGCCTATTTTATCGATCGTTGTTTTATAGCCTTGTAAATTATCTATTATCTTCGGTGCTCGCTCGAGTTTATCTAACAGATGAGTGAAACTATCGTTTGTTTTGACCGCTAGGGTTTTTGTTTCGATTTCGTATTTGACTTCGTTTGTTGTTTCGCCCTTACGCGTGTGTTCGTCTTTGTAGAATATATCGCAAGAAGTGTTGGCTCTTATGATGGAAGGCTTGTCAAGTTTTTGTAAGGTATGTTTCGTTTGACAAATTGTGTCTATTTCTATCGGATTTGCTGGTATCGCAATGTAACAGTTGCTAGTTTTGAGCGGTATAAAGCTAATGTCTTCAATCTTAAGTACAGTTGTTTGACAATGTTCAATGTGTGGTTTGAAGTTTATTATTTCGCTGCGACAATCGGTTCTTGAGTTTTTGTCATGGATTGGTAGTGTTTGTTTGCATATAGTGGTTCCGGCTCGATTCTTACAAAGTTTGTTGAAATGCTCGATATCAGCGTTTATAAATGAAAGACCTGAGATTAAATATATCTGATGTTCGACTACTGGAGCCAAAAATACTCCATTTCTTTTACTCGGGATAGGATATATCTGTAATATGTTCCATTCTGTGTTAGAGACTAAAGGTACTATGATTTTGAAAAATATTTTGTAATCTATTGTGAAGATTTTAAGATCACTGATGTCGAGTATGAATTGAAAGTGTTCGGTTTTGGCAGAAATCGCGGGGTTGTACATCTGGCTACCTATTGCCTTGGCGTAATTTTCTATGAATTCATCGGGGTCGAGTATTTGTGGACTAATTATTCCTTGTTTGCCTAATATCATGACGTTAAGTATTTCATCTAATTGGAAGTGTAAAGTTTGCATCGCGGTGTCGACTTTCATGATCATCTTAAGCATAAATCTGTCGATATTTGCCTGTTGTTGTAGTTTTAATATATAACTATATGATTTCTCTAAGTAGTTTAGGTTTTCTGAGTTTATAATTTTTCTAATAAGTGCTGTTTGATTAGCTATTATGGTCTTGATTTTATTATTATCATCGAATAGTTTGTCCATATCCTTGTTTATGAGCGTAAGATCTCATCATCTGAACAGACTTTTCGATACGGAACCTATGATGTTGAGTAAACCTCGTGTGCTCCAGATATGTGTTAACGCTTTCAAGTGTTTTGCGAGTTGTTTTTGGTTATTGATACGATTTTGTAATCCGCCTAACTCTTCAACGTATTGTTTGCTGATTGCACGTGAGTCTATTGTTAATTTATATGTCGGAGATGAGAGGACACCGGAGACCTTCCCTCTGGAACTTCGGAGAATCCGTAGTATTGTAATTAAGCGGTTTGCTATCATTGTACTTGTTTGCGATGTGTGATAATAAACTTGGGCTCGGGGCGACAGTTAGTCGCCAAACGTAGCCGCGGTCACGGAATGAACGCTTTGTCTAACAAAGGTATGGAGTAACTCTATGGCTCTCTTTAAAAAGGAAATAGTTGTAACACTCGACAGTAAACATTCCAACTCTCTCTGTCCCGTAGCTCGCCACACGCAGACCCTATTCTTCGAGTAAGATGATTGCCAGATGTCGATGCGTCTCCGCAGTACATGTTCAGCTAGCCTGAGGGCCCGTTATAAATCTTAAGATTTAGCTAACTAAAGTCCTTCAAACAGACAAACAGTCTTTGTCCCAACTACGAGAATCTCCTCGTAGGAGGAGACCTATTTTTCAACAAACGACGTCTCCTACTTTCTCTAAAGGGCGGCTAGCATTTCTGACCACCGATATAGAAATTGACCAATTAGCAACAACGCCAATTTCCCTTACTTTCTGAACGAAGGTTGTCCTCGACGAATCCGATAACCTCGCGTCCTTAGACACACCCCATCATAGTTTTCCTCGGTGGCATCATCGGGACGGAGATTCATTCTTTTTGCGATCTCATCGACGAGGAGTAACGCCTTACGGTTCGTGAGTGTTACATGCTTGAGATAGTGTATTGTGCAAGTTGATCTATCCTCCCGTTGGCCGCGGATTCGTTATTGAACCTAAGACCAATATCACTAGTATCGCGAGTGTCCAACCGCCACGGTTGATTGTCAAGCCTGTACTATCCATACTTGTGTTAGCAAACCGCGACGATGTTTGTTATACCGCGACGATGGCCAGTTCCAATGAAGATTTATCAAACGCCCACAACCCTATAGCTGTCACCTCTCCGACATATATATGTATGTAGTAATAAATTTGTGATCTACAAGGCGCAGGGAAATTTTGAGTTGAGTTGTTTAGACAGCGGGCTGATCGACATTATTTTGATGATCCCTCCTAAAAACAAATATCGTCCATTGGTTACGTTGGATAATCAAAGGTAATAGATAATTATAATTATTAATAGGAGCCTAATTCGATGGGTTAGTGCAAGGGAGGAGGTATGGCCTACATGGCCTAAGTATATAGCAATAGAAAGGAACAATGAGTTTATATGGTATGACTGGAAGTATACTAGAATGATTTTATAAGGCATGACTCGAAGTTTTATATTAATTATATAGATGGATGAATAATATAATGAGTAGTATCACGATCTTATAGTATGAGTTTACAGATGGTTCTATTTTAATGAGATATGTGGGCAAATTAATTTATATTATTAATTTAATTATGTTATGAGATAGGGGGAATATAATGGAAGTAGTTTTTAATCAGCATGGGATGAAGATAAGTATGGGAGTGTGGTATTGTCACGTCCCGTGCTGCGCACGCGCCGTAACATAGACTAAAACTACCAATAGCGCGAGTGAGCATTCCAATTTGAAATTTAAATAAATTTTAACAATTTGTATAGCAACCAAATTCGAGCCTCACAACCCCCACGGAATAACCCGTCACATGACGACCCCTCCACGGTAGATAAATATAAATAAGTGTAGCGACATAGAAGAGAGAGAAAATAATTCCTTAGCTCAGAGTAGTTAATTCCTCAGTTTTGTGTGATTAGTTCCTCAGTTCTTGGTGATTAATTCCTTGGTTCTTGGCGATCAGTTCCCCATTTCTTGGCAAGTAATTTCTTGTTCATAGTGATTAATTCTCAATTCCTTTAGCTCTTAATTTCTCAGTTCCTTTGCCTTTCAATTCTTTAGTTCCTTAGCTTTTCAGCTTTTAGTTCTTTTAGCACTTAGTTTTTGCTCCCAGTTCTTAAGTTCTTTAGTCCTTTAGTTCTTTAACTTTTAGTTCTTTGTTTCATTAGTTCCCAGCTCTTGTTAGTCTTGTTAATCGACGTGTTTGTATTTGTCAATTTGTAAACTATCGAAAATCTATCGAAATTAAAATCTTGTAATTAATAAGAGTGAAAACGTATTGCGAACGATTGTAACTCCGAGTATTCGAAATTTCAACGACAATTCTGTCAATATCCAATTAGAATACGAATAAACATTTCTTTTGTGAAGAATATTTGTCTAATAATATAATAGGATTAAGCGGACATTTATTTTCATCAACCTTAATCCTCTCCCGTGCCAGTACTCCTGCGCGTAGCAGGTTAGCCGAAACGTGGAGTTTAATTTCAAATCGCATTAAACAACAGACAATACTACAATTTAACCTGAATTCAAAAATTAACGGCAACACAACCAAAACGATCCAAATAAAACGTAACAATTTCATGTCCGTGGCATTACGGGGTAATCGAAAGTTTTTTACAGCGTCTAATTTCTTGGGGTTTGGTTTAACTCCTTCGGATGAAACTACCTACATGGCCTAAGTATTCTAGTTTGGGTTTTACGAATTCATATTTGTCCGGTTGCCAACATTTTACCAATTATCTCGAAACGATTTAGGAGAATACGACGAGACACTTTGGATCAGAAGACTTTACAAAATTCTTAAAGATACAACAAAAGTCGGCAAAGGAAATAACGATTTCACTGAATTAGAGAAAACACAGATTAAACTCATGCTAATATATTTTAACGACACGTACAAGAAAATTACTTATGCACCTAATCCCATCTTAAAACTAGACGAAAACGAAATAATACAAGCAATAAATGAAAACCACAACGACACCGTAGGACATTTAGGGATACAGAAAACGTATCAACGGATCAAGGATAAATTCAAAATTTCCGGACTTTTAGAAAGAGTAGAAAACTTTGTGAAAACATGCGACACATGTCAAAAGGAGAAACTACCACGTATCAGACCCAAAGAATCCCCACAAGTCTCAGACACGCCACTTAACCCTAACGACAAAATCGCTATGGACATCATAGGACCGATGATGACCAAACCAAACGCGATGAAAACCAAACGCGGAAACCAATACATACTTTCAATTCACGATGAACTTACGAAATATCTGATATTAGTCCCCCTTAAAACGCAGCGAACTGAATCCATAATTAACGCGCTCACTGAACACTATATTTACGTATTTTCGGCATCAAAGACGATCCTAACAGACCAGGGACAAAATTTTGTTAGCGATTTAATGACGAAATTTGAAGAAGCTTTTAAAATCAAACACATCAAAACAACTTCATTTCACCCACAAAGTAACGGATCCCTCGAAAGAACGCATGCCTCAGTTAAAGATTTAATTCGTACTGCATTACACGACAATGACAAAGAATGGGATGAAGTACTTAATTTCATTTGTTTAGGGTACAACACCGCGAAACATGAAGGAACAGGATTCTCTCCCTTTGAATTGACCTTTGGGCGAAAAGCTAACTTACCTTCCGCAATATCCAAATTCCCCACACTTACCTATGGTATGTACTCACTTTGGCAGAAATAGTTGAATAAATATTGGGAAACAACTCGCAAAACGCTCATTCAGAATAAGCAACGATAAAAGCGAGACTAAGAGAGAAAGATTGTTAAAACTCAGGCCGTGTTTAGGAAAGGAGACTTTGTTTTAATTCACAACGGCCATAAAAGAGATAAGTTGGATATTGAATGGTTAGAACCCTACAGAATCAACGATGTGAAAACTTCTTATTACTTTATTTCTATTGACAATGTTAAGAAAAAGATAGATGGTGACCGATTGAAAACGTACTTTTTTCAGGATACTGCTAATAATAATACTAATAATAATACTCTAAAATAATACTAGTAATAATACTCTTAGTTGCCTTAAATTCACGGGATAGGAATTACGCTTTGTAAACAAACCCAGCCAATTCACGATCGAAAACTACAACATGATTGCTCCTCTAAAATCATTAGCTTTTTGAACACTATCAAATATTATAAAATTGCTATATTTAAGATTAACGAAATAACTTTTGTACCATTACATGCAGGAAATCGGTTCATAGCGATCCCAATATTTTGTAGCAAATACAATTCCTCGCAAATTTTTCAAAAACCTTCGTTGGCGCGATCAGACAAACCCCGATGGACTGATGATGGAGATAAAGATGTGGCGGCACTCGGCGACAATTTATATCGCCGAAGTGCTTAATGAGCAAATTGTAAGAGCTTCAATCTTGGAAAGTCACGGCTGGAGTTCAGAACCAAATCGTAATTAGTATAAACCACGTGTTCAAAAATAAATTCTCTTTTTATTTTTTTATATTTTATTTTTCTTTTCATCTGAGATTTCCTTTTCTTATTTTACGTGACACGAGTTTGGTTCCCGGTTGCTGCCACCTTGTCGGCGGCGTACTGGTAAAACTATGAACTAGTGACATATGAGAGTGGCGACTCGAAGTGGAGAAGTAAACTGCCAGTGAATGTATTGAACATAGAGCCGAACTCAGTTGTAAATCTGGTACATTTTGGAAAATGCGAATTAAAAAAAAAATGTTTAGAGAATAAAGTTGCTAAATACTATGAAACGTAATTTATTTGATACGCACGCATAACGATAAAAATAATGAACAATAAAATAAATGTTGTTATTTCTATACTCAGAGGTAGAATCATAATAATTATTATTTTATTGAATGGATAAATCTATCACACCTTCTGAGCCAAAAAGAAAGACCTTTATTGCATGCTCTTACAAAAACGAGGGGTAAAAACAAAAAGGCATCTTAAGCCTATCGATTAAATCTATCGATTGTAACTAGGACTATCTTCTGTTACTATTTCTTATAACTAACGCATTTGCATATGGATGGCGAGCACGAATTCACGTTGTCGTTTACAACACCCCCTCTCAACGGAATTCGAATGCTCGTCAAACCAATGGTCTCTAGGTGAACACTATGACTTGGCTTGCTCAAGCTTTTCGTTAGTAAATCGGCTGGCATCTCATTTGTGGGCATATAGCGAATTCCAATGATTCCTTTTTGGAAAATTTCACGAATATAATGATGGCAGATGTCTATATGTTTCGTGTGACCGTGGAACACTGGATTTTGAATTCACTTGGCTGCATTCTGGTTGTCACAATATATTTCGATTGCTCTTTCTTCAGCGATCATATCAAACTTGCTTAGAAATCGTCGCAAGTATACGGCTTCTGGAGTGGCTTCTGTTAGCGTCATGCATTCTGCTTCGGTGCTGGAAATTGCCACACCTTTTCGCTTTCTAGATTCCCATGATATAGCACCATTCGATAGTTTGAATATGAAGCCAGTTCTGGATTTTTTATCATCAATATCACCCCCCCCCCCCAGTCGGATTCGACATATCCTGTTATATCATCACCAATATCCCTGAAACACGGACCAATGTTAGACGTTCCCTTAAGGTAACGTCAGACCCTTTTGGCGGATAACCAATGACTTTCCTTTGGGTTGTTATTAAAACAACTTAGTACGCTCACAGCATACATTATATCGGGTCAGGTAGCTATGACGACATACATTAATGATTCGATCAATGGTTGATAGATGTTCGAATCAATTTCAGGTGAATCGTCATCTTTGCTTAAATTTATTTTTGCTTCCAATGGGGTAGTTGCGATTTTAGCATCTTCAAGACCGAATTTCCTCACCATATCTGTAATATATTTCCTCTTGACTTATTTTTACCTCTTTGATCTCTTCATTTTGATAAATAGCCCAAACAAAAATTCAATTTTCCAAGATCTCTTATTTCGAACTTTTCCATTAAATTTTCTGTTAAGTAAGTAAACAACATATATCTATTAGTGGCTATTATTAAGTCATCCACATAAACTGCCAGTGTGAGGATTTTATCTCCATCTCTTATTGAATAAACACAAGGATCTTCTTCAACTTGATTAAGGGGAAGTTCTTTCAAGCAGTCATTTAATTTATCAAACCATTGTTTACCGGATTGCTTCAATCCATATAAAGATTTCTTTAGGTGGTATATATAATCTTCCTTGCGCGGTACTTCAAAATATTTGGCTTGATGCATCTAAATATTTTCATTCAGATCACTATAGGTATATGCCATGGTTATATCCAATTGATATAAATCCAATTTTAATATAGCAGCTAAAGCCATTATAACTCTAATGGAAGTTAATCGTGCCACAGTAGCGAAGGTTTCATTGTATTTAATACTTGGTTTTTTAGCAAAACCTCTCGCTACTAACCTAGCTTTTCTGCGTTCAACTTTTCCATTTTCATTGTATTTGGTCATTAAAACCCATTTTGATGCAATTGCAGATCTATTTACTGGACATTTTACTAATTCCGAAACGTTATTTTTGATCAAGGCGTCATGTTACGTCGCGTGAAATGGTCCGTGCGACGTCCTTCACTGTCTGACCGTCAAGGCCCAATCCTCTTTCGACAGACCCTCAATAAACCTAAGGCCCCACCATAAACCGAATCTTACTAGCTTGCAGGAACCTTTAATCCTGCAAGTATTTTCGGTTTATACCTGGTATTTAAAACTGTCTTTAGGTTTATTGCACGTTCTTACAGATTACGGAGAAAGCGAATGGGTGTTTAACGGAAAAGCAGGTTTTTCCTATGCACAAGGTCACCCCCGAGTCACGTCGGTAGGAGGCTTCCTCCTCCAATCTTCACTTATTAATATTGGCTATAACCAATGGGCATCACGGATCGTTACCCTCACTGTTCTAACGAAAGTGTGAACAACGAATCCACGTTCTTAGTTCAAAAGACACATCCACTCCGAGCTTTCCTCCGTAATCACAAAAGAACGAACGTCACTGATCCCCTAGACTACAAAGCAGTCACTACATCTCTATACTTCTTCTACGACATCAGCAGTGTCAACTCTACGTCTCCTCTATTGCTACTTCAACTACAACAAGAAACTCAACTGTAGGGGCCTTGCTCTATTCCCAAAGAATATTGTGCATGTATATCGCATCTTGATACGCCAAATCATCGTCTACGACTTATATCATACGAAACGGTGTAACTCTTGAGTGTATTAAGTGTTGGAAATATAAATTTTATAACCCTGTTAATCGCAGCATTATACCACCTCAACCACCCCTATTATCTCAACGGAAATCAGGGAATCGATCTATTCGCGGCGTCGATTATTATAATAGTAACGGGAATTTACGACTCCCGTTGACGTGTTTCCTCGCGATTGCGTCTCCCTGTGATTGATCGAAAATACACGTCATGTTCCTCTTTCATGGCTTCTTTCCATTTTTCTGCATGAGGTCCAGATAATAATTCATCTATTGACTCAGTCGAATCATCATTGACTAATTGTACCGTTTCTTGATCAATTGGGACAGTCTTATAAATTTTCCTTGGTCTACCGACATTTCCTGTTTGCATTATGTGTGTCCTTCCTCCCCCCCTCCCCTCTTGACCACAGATCTATCTTGAACATAATTTTCATTTTGATTTATGTTTTCACCATCATCATGTTCTTCCTCATGAATCTCTTCTGTGATTTCTTCGTCAAGTTCTTGACTTATCAGTTCATATTTAAATTGTTCAAGTTTATTTTTAATTTTATCATTGTGGTACTCAATATTTCTTAAGAAAGAAACATCTCTACTTATTAAGATTTTTCTTTTACTTGGATCCCATAGTCGAAACGCTTTTGATTCATCGAAATATCTTGCTTCAAATTTACTTTTATCGGGCCATTTATTTAATACATAGGCTTCGGTACCAAAAATTTTAAGGTGATTCACATTTCGTTTCCTTTTGTGCCAAATTTCATATAGTGTTTTACCATGACCTGTTGGGCACCTATTCCTAATGTATGATGCCGTATTAATAGCTTCTGCCCAAAATTGGATAGGTAACTTTGACTGGATCAACATGCATCGTGCCATCTCCACAAGTGTTCTATTCATTCGCTCAGCTACTCCATTTTGCTGAGGTGTGTGGGCAGTTGTAAATTTCCTGCAAATACCACAATTTCCCAATTCATTTGTGAAATGCTATCCCAAATATTCCAAACCATTATCAGTTCTGAGGGTGTTACGCAGCCTAAAACATCTGCACGCCAGCCCGCGCGACCGAACAACAACCGGCCTGCGTAACGTCACTTCGACCCTCAATAAACCTAAAGACCCACCATAACTTTCACTTCCCTGTATTGTTTCGCCGTGTGTCTTCAATCCGTTTGTCTTGAAGAATTTCTAAAGCTTAAAAATATTCTCGAAACACAGTCGGTTTTTAGAGAGGTCCTTGGGTTTATTAGGCGCACTTAAAACACGAAGAAAGCGGGTATGCGCCCATTAAGAAAATCCGAATAGCCCTCTAATAAAACAAGCTGGGTTTTCTTCACGAATACGGTCATCTATCCACCACGACGGTAGGAGACTTCCTACTCATCCCTTCGAGCAGTAGTGCAGGTCATGACCAATCGACACTGCGGTTCGTTACCCTCACTTTTCCTAACGAAAGTGGGAACAACAAATCCGCGTTCTTTAGGCACAGGGGCACACCCACACCGAACTTTTCTTCCGTATTAGAAAAAGAGCGACAGACAGTCTAAAAACTAACGCCTAACGCGGCAGTCTACACATAGCGCGAGAGTCGCATACTTCACGAAAATCTTTTGTCGGTTCTCGGTGTTGTCGAACATACATCTTCTCTCCTAAATATATTATAGTGCTAAGTCCATTAATACATTAATTTCCATTATAAGAGCCCTGCTCTAGCGTACATATCTATCACATCTTCGTGCGACAAGTTGTTAACTATTTATTTCTCTACGTCAGTGTAATCTAAGTGTTGGAAATATATAATTTATAATTCAGTGAATCACAGTGTTATACAAACTCAATCACCCCTATTATCTCAACGGAAATCAGTCGTTGCTTTAATAGTCTCCTTTAACAGTTTTCTTAACTTGATTTCGTTCTGCTTCTGCATAGCGTCTAGTATGGCCCGAATACTTGGATCCACACCAGTAGCCATAGCCAAGCCGGTGAAAATTATCCTTTGTTCCGTGGTATATATAGGGTAAAACGAATGGTAGACCGCAGCATAGTGGTTTCCAACGATCCACACTTGTTCTAATTCCTCACTCAACGTCTTTCATGTCCATTGACGTAGAAAAAGGTAAGTTATTGTAATATCGGAATATATTAAAGGTGTAATTTTGTCCGATTAATTATAATTTATTAATAATGGATTGAAAATACAGATATTAGTTAGACAGAGAAACGATGTTTGATTAACAGGAAAACTAAATGCAACGCTCGTATTTACATCAAATAACTTGACAACTATTTGGTAACTCTCTCTCTCTCACTAGCAACTCTAACACTCGACACCACTCGCAACTCAATTCTAACGACTCTATGCTTCGACGTCTCGATCAACTCTGAACCTCACCAATGCATTCCTGCTCGGTCCTACACACACACACACACACACACACACACACACACACACACACACACACACACACACACACACACACACACGCACGCACGCACGCACGCACGCACGCACGCACGCACGCACGCACACGCACACACGCACGCACGCACGCACGCACACACACACACACACACATACACACACACACTTTTCGGCTCACATACTCTGGCCTCTCGATTGCCACACCTTGAAATATGAAACCGTACTTCTGTTTTGACGCTGCTTATCTTTTCTCGCGTCACTGTTACTAGGCGCTCTTGGATGTAAACAAACCACAAAAAGACGGCGTACACGGTGTTTTCTAATTTCAGCCGATCTCCAATCAAAGCTATTCTACGATATTACATTATCGTATAATAATAAGCTTTTAATCGTTTAATAATAACTCGTCAAGTAGAAATTCCACACGAAGCATTGTGAAGAATAATACTTGAAGAAGATCTATGTTCTTACGAGATTGGCTGTGTACAAGAACTTTGTTGGATAGATTGTATCGTTTGACGAAAATTTTATTGTTGAAAGTTAAGAAAGTTGGAAAGAAAACCCACGCTGTCTCGAAGATGTCTTGTTTTTCAGATGCTGTAAATTGACAAATAACTAGATATTAGTATTGACATTATTTGATGTCATATCTGACCTTAAAGTATAAATAAAATCAATCTAGGAATTAATGAAATTTCAAACATTTTTTCTAAGAAAACAGAAGTTTTGTTCCTCCTAATGAGTATCACATGATGCAATAGAAAAATAATTTGACATTGAAAATCGTGTCAAGATGAATTTCGAAGCTATAAAATCGTCTTAAAAAAACGCTGTGATAAAAAATTTTTTGACACCTTGTACAAAGGTGTATATCAACGTAACTGTACCTGTATGTCTATATTCGAGATTATTTATCTATTCAAGATAGCAAAGTAAAAATACTATATAGAGGATTTAATTAATGTGTGGATCAACGTATGTATCACTATATGTAACAATAATATTGACTGTATATGTACGTGTGTAATAAAAGATTTCCGGTTTACAATGTTTACGATACTGATATAAAAATACCATATAGAGGATTTAATTAACGTGTATATCTACGTATATATCATTATATGTAACAGTAACATTATGTGCATATGCGTATAATATTGGTTAAATGTTAAATGTTAATATTGGTTAAATGCGTTAAAGTGAAATGTTATTTACCTATTCAAGATAGCAAAGTAAATATACCATATAGGGGATTTACTACTGTCAACACTCGGTATTCTCGTATTCAAAGTATTTAACCAAATAATTTGGGAATCCAGCGGACGAGCTTGTATTTAATATGATTATATTTAATATAACAACTTTACTCAATATACGCGTAGGATTTTAAATGTCATGAGGGTTGCAGCGGACTCAATTTTAATGTACCTCGATATCTTAGCTTCTTATAATATCCTAATAAAATGTCATTTATCGATTACAATTGTCCTGTCGTATTTTATAGTGTTTGCTTTATAAATGTGAACTTTATTCAAAAAGAGTTCATCGATGATTATCCATTACAGGTTGTTAATAAACCTGAATTATGCACAAAGGAATTGCCGTTAATAACTTAAGATTCTCTGCCCGTCGTACAGGGTACATATAGTAATTATTCTCGACGATTGTAACGTTTAAGTCCAATTCGAGCTTATAGTCCCATGCGAGTTAAACAACGACAATAGTTTGAATTTCTATTTGTTCGTTTGTCGTCTGTTTATACCCGGAGCACCTGCTGTAAACCAATACAAAATTTATTAGATCTATAAATAACACATATAAAACTTATTAATTTATAATTAATATATAATAGGAGAGCACGAAACTTCCTATTTTATGGATATGTTAAATCTTTGTAAAAAATACCATATCATTAGTATCATTTTAATCGTTCTAAAGGATTTAGCCGCATAAAGCTGTGACCCTTGGAAGAATCGATGTTCACGCGTGACAAATTGAAATTGTGCGAAGGTTCCGGTACGAACATCACAAGCCGAACATCGATACCAGGGGCACAGGCACATGTTCTGGGTTCATTATACATTTATAAAGGGCTGACGATTCAGTGGATGGTCCGGGTAAATTTAAATTGCAAATGAACGCATTGCTGGTTTCAAGTAAAAGCCTGGATAAGAGCGGATATGGTATGAGAGTCTGTCGTGGAAAGGGGAACAGGCCGCTTTTATTTGTAAAGTTTGAATCTCCTCGATATTGAAGATGTTGAAGCTGCAAGTATGTATTTCATTTTAATCCATTCGAGACCGAGATTTAATTGTAAGACGATACCTAGGTGTCGGTACGATCTGAATGTTTAGTTGGAATGATTCTGTGTTTTACTCTCTCCGGGGTATCCTTTTCATACTTTGATTTTAAATCGATGACAATCTTAAATAGTATGCCTCATATTTTTAAAATATAAAATTATATACTATGTTATTCTATAATGTATTATGTACAGTTATATATATATATATATATATATATATATATATATATATATATATATATATAACTATATATATATATAATAATTCTATGTTGAAAAAAATATGAAACTAACATGATATATACATTACTACATAAGTTATATATAAAATATGTATATTATATCCTTGCCTACTGACTGATATGAATTTCTTTCGGTCTCGAATGCGTTAAAAGAGAGCGCAAAGAAGTCGAAATTACTTATTGTAATTAGTAAAACGACCTGAGAGGCAGACAGATACAAGAAAGAAGGAATATTATATTAGCGGCATTATCATGTTTTTGCTCTCTTTAAGTCTTTCATCGAGACAGACAATCTACAGGTATTAATCGACCAATTTCTCCAAGCTGATAACTTCGAATTGATGTTTATATATAAGAAGTGTTATGTGTTAATCTGTCTAAATGTTTAAAAGGTGTTATAAATTAAATGTTGTTAAACGATACGTAATTGCCTTTTGATCGTAAATTTTACTATCAAGGGGTCTTTTATGTATGCGTAATCATTGTGAATTATACCAATTTATGTGATCGATATTAAAGGTGTTTAAAAGCATGTATTTTTTTCTATATTATTATTCTCCTATATTATTATCCTATATTATTATAGCATTCCTATATTATTATAATATCCAATTACATGTTGATACACAAGATATACAGATTATTATTTATAACGTTTTGGTTTTCTTAATTGAGTCATTCGTTTAGTACAAATGATAAGAAATTAGTAATAATTCACAAAAAAGGGATATTGCAGTAGAAATATTATAAAAAAACATTTTCTGTTTTAGTGTAGAGTTACTCCTTCTTACAGACAGTGTCGTACAAATCTGTACGTCTCTGAGAAAATGTAGGCATCTGAGCCCTTACTTCCTCAACAACTTTTAGATCTGATAGAAAAAAGAAACATACGAAGTAATAAGTAATGCTTACTAATAAATTCAACAAATACAGAGGAAGATGGCTAAATCGATAAATTAACGAGACTAAAAATTAATTACATCATGGATCTCTCGCTTTTAATTTTAAGCTGTAAATTACCGATATCGGTGACTGCCATATTCTCTTGAGTTTCCAAATCGTAAAGAATCTTTCCCCAGGGATTGGTCAACTGTGTATGTCCCCATGCGACGTAACTTGCTTAAGGAACACGAGCCGGTGATATGCAGGCAACGTATAATTGATTATCATTCGCTCTGAAACGCTGAAGTAATGACCAGTGCAGTGGTCCAGTGGTCATATTGAATGCCGCTGGATATATCAGCATTTGGCAACCTAACCCAGAGAAGCAGGAAATATGAAGCCACCGAATACCAATTAACTTCGTAGTTGCACGGTTCACATTCCATCATTTCTGAATATGCGAGGACAGTCCTCTTATTGTGCTTTTAATTCTTTTATTTGTTTCATTTTCAGCAAATATACTGGTTTTTTAAATTAAGCTTCTTTTTATACAGAGTTACAGATTATATTAATTTTATATAGAATATATTTAAGAAAGATATTTAATTTTTTGCTAGTTAAGTATTGATCGATTAAGTTACTGTACCTTTGTTCCGATAAATGCGTGCCATTTCCTCGAATCTAATATCATAGCAAATGCCAATACCTATTTTGCAGCCCTTCACATCGAACGTCGTTAGGGAGTTACCAGGACTGAGTGAATCACTCTCTCGAAAAGTAATCTTATTAGGAATGTCGATGTCGAATAGATGTACCTAATAACATAAAAATGTGGTCGCTAATTCTATTGCTGCAACTTTTCTAATTTAATATCAAAGTTACCAACTCCTAAACTTTAATTATTTTTTATTTAATAACTGACAGCGTTTTTATCACTTTCTTTTATTAAAGAATCTTATCATTTAATAATGTTTAAAAAGGAGAAAAAATAAGTATAATAATATTTTAAGTATGTGAAAAATTTATACAACAACAAACACATTACAACAAAAATGGGCGTTTCCCGTATCATAACGTATTTTATAAACCGTAAATTATAGAATTGGTTATAGTATACGTATGTACATATGTATATTCCTAAATTATTCCTAGATAGAGTCACTTTCTTCACCCCAATATTTTCAAATTCAAAGCCATAAAGGAATATATTACTTACCTTTCGGTGCTTTGCTATCAAAGTTCCATCGGGACCCCAAATAGTACAGGTATTGTACAATTTATCGCCCTCTATTTCAGGCATCGTACCACCAACTACATAGATGTTGTTTTCTTTAGCTGCGTTCGATGAAGCAACGCTCGTTTCACCATCAGGAATACTCTCGGCGTATTTTGGAAAGTACTCTGCATTGCAATATTTCAATTAATGAAAAATAACTGTCTTTTGTTCCAACCATAAATTAAATTGAAATGTTTGTCAGTTTTTTATTTTTTAAATTATTAAAATAACTAAGTTTTATATTTCGACTTAATTAAATATGCAATTACTTAGCTAATAGTATATATAATAAATCGTTTCTACAGGTTCAAAATGAAAAATGAATATTTAGAAATATTTAATTACGACAATGCTATTTGTGTTAGCATCAGTGGCTTGTTACTCAACGACTTTGCTAGTACTTTTTGAAACATAAAGTTAGTTTTCAATTAACACTTATACTAGAGGCGGAATTATAAATGCAAAATAATTGACAATACTAATTTATAAGTACCTAATTATTAGTATCTTCACAAATATATTTATACAAAAATCACGATAATCATGAAAATGGGGAAATCCTATATTCTCGAATCAATTCACAATTTATTTTGTATATTAATTAGATTCCGCGCTCATCAGTACGTACTCACTGGCGACATCGAGAAAATGTATCGGCAATTCCTCGTACGACCAGAGGATCGGAAATATCAAAGGATATTATGGCGCAGCGCGAGTGGAGAAACAGAAACATATGAGCTTAACACCGTAATACTCTTATCATAGAAATAGAAGCAGTCCTCAATTCCCGCCCGCTAACTCCTATCTCCACCGATCCAAATGATCTCCTAGCCCTCACTCCCGGACATTTCCTCATTGGCGATTCATTAATGTGCTTACGTGATCGAGATTTCAGAGACATTCCATCGAACCGACTCTCCAAATGGCAGCTGGCATAAGGAGTATTTGAACGAGCTAACCAACCGCAATAAATGGAGCAAGGGTGGACACAGCATCCAAAAGGGCACAATCGTCATCCTCGGAGAGGACAACGTTCCCTCCATGCATTGGCCTCTGGGCCGAGTTATCAAGGTTCATCCAGGCGCCGATGGCGTCATCCGGACAGTTCAGACGGCAAAGAGCATTTTGGATCGGGGCGTCAAAAGGCTTGTCCCACTGCCAATTCAACCCGATCTCGAGAAACCCGAACAACTAGCCACCGAGACGAAATAAGATGGGAACTTCAACCACACCTCGCTAGTTTGATCGGTACCCTCTCAACGGGGGGAGAATGTTACGCCATGCGGCTTACCATAGGTCATATTCTTAACTATCGATCGCGGCACTATAATGTCGCAGACGGATCGTCGCGTCTGCCCGGCAAACAAACATTGTAGTGGCAAGCGCGTGGTTCATTAAGCAGGGCGACTTCCAGAAACGTCGACTCGTGGCCCGTATTTTACCTCGCAGTAAAAGAATGTGGCGTGATCCGAACGTAGTGGGGGTCGCCTTCCAGAAAAAACGAAAAAAATCGAAAGGCGTTCAGAACTTTTCGAGAAGTCGAACCGTCAACACATGTGGTATGTCGCGCATTACTTATCAACCAAAACGCAGTTACATTTTTTTTGTTCCTTTTATATCTTTCTAGTTAATAAGTTGTTGAAATAAACATTAATTTATTTGTGTTAATTCTGTGGAATTTCATTGAACTACCCTTATTATCATAATCGAAATAAGGGGATCGATCAGTTCGTGGCGTCGATTATTTAATCGTAACGGGAACTTACAACTCTCGTTGACGTGCTATCTCGCGATCGCGTCTCTCCGCGAACGGTCGAAACAAAATGATTCACTAAAAACTGTCCTGAATTCCTAAGAATTTATTTACCGCAAAACTGACAAAGTGTTTATTTAAAAAATGAGGTTGAAGGTAGTCCTTTTCTTTCATTTCATTCATTTTCATTTTCTTTCTTAAGTATGGCTAACACAATATCTAATCAATTAAAATTTTATATTTTCACGTGAAAAGTTTCTTTAGATAATTATTATCAACATGATGACTAACTCTTACGGATTAATACGTGTCTGTAGGGCAATCCGGTGGACTTGATCGGCTTTTTACTTCGAAAGTTGAGTAATCGGTGTCGCTTTCTTACGCATCTTTGAACTGTATAAATGTTTTAAAATTGTTTGATCCAGAATGTACCACACCGGACAATCAAGAAGGCAGGTGCCTTGACTACAGAAAATGTAAACCTCTGCAAGAAATATGGCAGATACAGTACCGTACAGCCACCGATTTTTATAGACGATCAGTGTGCAGATACCAGGGCAATGTTACGATCGTTTGCTGTCCGAACGATCCAAACAAAGAGAAGAGAGAAATTTTAATAAAAACTGTGTACAAGTATAAGGCTTTGCGACCACCATACTGTGGTTTTAGCAACGTCTCTCATACCAGGCTGGTCGATGGTAAACCAGCTGAACTTGGTACGTTTTATGTCTTTCTTTCCGATTAATAATAAGCCATTTACTGCAAAGAATGAACTTTAAAGGCATTAAACAGCACATCAATGTACACTTCAATTAGACTAAATAATAATGCTATGATTTCATCGGTAGTAACTTTACTTATTAACTTGAATTATTTCTTTCTTTTACTTCATGTTAGAAAGAGTATCTTTTTGCTTGAAATAAAAAATTGATATAGGAGTAATAATATGGATAGAGATCAAAAACTGTTAGGGCAGAAATTACACGTTTGAACTTTATAGTTCAGTATAGTTCAAATAGAAATTATATAGAATTATTTAATAATTTGTATTTCACTGGAATAAAAATTTAATTTCTGTCTTTATCAAATCTCTATTTCAGAGTATTTGTACGTATGTACTTATCGTCTGCTGTATGATCGAATATCGAATAGGTAATAATCGTTGTTACTCGTTACGTGAGAAAAAATTATGTATATTCACAACTATGACTATTGCATTTTAGGCGCTTGGCCATGGATCGCTGCATTAGGTTTTCGTAATCCCCGACACCCAGACAAACCACTATGGAAGTGCGGAGGTTCCCTGATATCGGCTAGGCATGTTTTGACCGCAGCACATTGTGCACATATGGATGGAATAGAAAACATACGCAATCATAATATTGCCATTCTTAGATTGGCGGAGGAGGTGCCATTTTCGAGTAAGTCCTCAAATATATATATATGTATATATATATATATATATATATATATATATATATATATGCTATTGAGTATTACTGAAGTATCATATCCTGAAATTTCTTACTGTACACATATATTGTGTCATAAAGCGTGTACAATTCTTTCTCATACTTTTGGTCATTCGTTTCCTGCATTTTCATTTATTTTTTTATTTTTCAGGGTACGTATATCCCATTTGTACGAAAGAGCCCCTACGAAAGAGCAACTTCGTCGGCTATAACCCCCTTGTTGCTGGATGGGGAGCGTTAAGATATAGTAAGTGATATCAATTTTATAATAAAATTAAACAGTTCCAGTCTTAAATATCTTTCTTATTTTCTTCGTAGGACGACCACGACGTAATGCATTAATGGTAGTACAAATGCCAGTGATTAAG
Source organism: Bombus vancouverensis nearcticus (assembly GCF_051014615.1). Lineage (NCBI taxonomy): Eukaryota > Metazoa > Arthropoda > Insecta > Hymenoptera > Apidae > Bombus > Bombus vancouverensis. The sequence goes on along the minus strand of NW_027468924.1, from coordinate 202,993 downwards.
AACGCCGAATGCAAAATAGCTTGTTCCAAATTTCCTAATGCACCTGATATCACTGATGGTATAATATGCGCCGAACATGCTCAGGGTGGAAAGGATTCTTGTACGGTAATTAAGTTACAGAGTTACTACAAACTATACGGTATCTGAAGACACGTCAATTCGAATTAACATCAAATCGACGTCTTAAACATTAGAAATAATAGATAAACACAATTCAATAGTTTTGCCCACTTCTCACACCTCATTATGGTATTTAATCTAATTTCCTTCTAATCTTAGTTTTGCTCAAAATACATATAACATGTACATTATAAATTGGAGTATTTCAATACACAAATCAATAGAAGATTATTACTGTATATAAGTATAATTTCAATACAATTCGATCGATATATTTCAGTATCTTTGATTAAAAATTTAACGATCCTTTCAGGCTGACCGCGGCGGACCACTGCTGATACAACATTGTATTAACCTCGTATTTAATAGGTATTGTGTCTTATGCTTATAAGTGCGGCACAGCTGGCTATCCCAGCGTTTACACTAGGGTCACATCGTACCTTGACTTCATTCTCCAAGCGATGCAATAATATGATATTACTGTTCCATAAATATCATTGTGTAAAAAACCTAAAGTTGGATTTTCTTATTGTGGAGATCAGAAACAGCACAAATTTGCATTGTTTTGTACGTTACAAATTATAGGCTTAAAATGTACGAAATGTAACTTTGAAACGACACTAATTTTCTACGCACGATAAACCTCCACGACTTAGGTATGTAAAGATGATAAACGTATATTAATTCTATTAATTTGGTAATAATAAACCAACTTTCTGAGAAGTTCTGTAAATTTCGTTTCTGTTGTATCAAGAGAATAATGGAATATTCCACTTAGATCGTATACTTCTTGTATGTACATACAAAATTTTCCGGCTAATCTAAAACACTTCATAAGATAGAGAGATTCTGGAGATTCGGACACAGAGAGTGCATAAAATACAAGATAAGTCTCGTGTCTTTCAAAATTATTTTTTATTCGCTAAAAACGTCCTGTGTACTCATGCAATCACATGCAACCTCGAAACTTCGCTTATTTTTTATCACTTTCCAATTCAATACACTGTTTCTGCATTTTTGACTATATGTAAGAGAAATTTCCATTCAGCCAAAGGTGTACTTACAAATTATAGATTCCTATACGACTCTCGGTAAAAATTTATCCGCACTACAGATAGTTAAAATTTCTGTCGACCGTATTGATCCATCTGCACTCTTCGTATGACGTCAATATCTGTTCAGTGCTGCTGCGTAGGTTTCATTATGTTACGTCAATTCGTTTGTGACCGTTGCGCGAGTAATGGCGCTTTGCAATGGCGATTTGCAGGAAAACAGTGCAGGATGCTGTGATTCGTTTCTTGTGGTCGGAGGTTATGTTTGATGCCTATATTTATCAAAGATTTAATGCACATTATGGAGAAAGTGTTTTGTCACGAAGTGTGTTTGAATGGGCACAAAAGTTCAAAGAAGATCGCACAAGTGTTATGAAAAAACAGCTGGACGCCCGTCCACATCCACGATGACAACATTGAACGTGCTCATGAACTTATGCTCTATGGAATAGACGAGTGACACTGGATAATGTGGCAAATCATTTGCAAATCAGCCACGGCTCTGCTTATGCAATAGTGCACGACAGATTTGGGTTTTAAAAAGTTTGTGCGAGATGGATGCCGAGAAAGCTGATGAAAAGGTGAAGACGACGATGCATTCGTGGTTCGCAGCTCAGCCCAAAACATTTTTTAATGAGAAAATACGAAGGTCCTTCAGCAAATGGACAAAGTGTATACAGAAATTGAGTGATTATGTCAAAAAATGATGTATGTCTTTTTTGACAATTGCTTAAAATAAATTCTACACCGACAGAGCGGGTAACTTTTTACTCACCCTCGTAAGACACTTAAATTTCCAATCTATTATGATGAATAAAAGAGCTTATACTATTAAATCTAATTGTATTTTGTTGCATGAGAGTACACGTGTATGTGATGCACATTACCTTTATATCCCCTTGAACGCTTCAATATTGCGCATATATACTATATTTTGTGCAGCTTCTATAAAATTTTGTATGTTTGTTTAGGCTGCTAATCCAGAGGCTGGAGTACAAAGAAGTGGCACAATGATGTGGGCTGATGACATTTATAATTATCGAGGAATCACCCCTACATTCGCTCAGGTATATATCGTTGACTATAATGTATTTAACATATATGATTGTTAGAATATTAATAATTAATTTTTAATTCTATCAGAATTTTAATGAAACTGTCCCTTGGGAAGGAAGAACTGATACCTTGATATCACGGTTTGTACATCCTATATGTACGACAAATTTTAGAACATTATATAACGAAGAACCAGATCGTCGTGGCCATGTGATGTGAATAAAAGGACTTGAATTTGATGATATTTTTATAATGTTAGATAACATAACTAAGTATCTTCACAGTAAGATAGGATGACATGGTTTACATGATCTTAATGTTGTTCACTTGAGTGATGATATTATAAGGAAAAGTGTAATATCACAGGTAAGATGATTCATAATTTAGAACTACTAACTCATGTATGTATTAAAAATTAAAGAAATATATTAAATTTTATAGGATATTTATGTTTAGTAACCAGTAATTCAGAGATCGGTATTCATGGTTACTATAACGAGGCTGTAGAAACGCACCCTTTCTTCTTTGCAAATGGTCCTGTATTTATGTCTAAGCCGAAACTGGAACCTCTGAATAATTTAGATTTATTCTTGTTATTTTCTAAAATACTTCTCTACAGTATACCATAAGGAATGATACCGTATCGCACCTAATCAAGTGCCTTAAGAAACATCAACAGGATATCACAGTAATCCCTTATCGACTGATATGTAAGTAAAAGTTATGTGTCATTGTTATACACAGTTATTTATCATTTTCTATTAATTCAGTTGTAGCCACTACAATATCTATGACACTGGTAGTAATTATGAGAACAATAATGATGTTCTATAAGAGGAAATGATGATTGGGAACAAAAACTTACAGGTAAGTCAATGTATATGTTATTTGCCATTTGAAAAGAAAGTTACTAACTTAGAATTTTTTGATAAATAATAATTGTGCAAAATATATTGGATTTCAAATTTGTCAAAAATTGAAATTTAAGAAGCATTGTAATAATATAACATTAATATTTTGATTTTTCAGGAGATATCATGCGGTGGATGGATAATATGTAAAAAATATTAAGCAGTATATGAATTTTCATATTGCGTAGAGATAACAAAATGAATTTTAAAAAATGTCGACATGGTAATAAGAAATAGCATCATGACAAAGAATATATAAAGACAGTTTCATTTTTTATAAATAAAAATTTGTTGTTCCAGATTTTGAAATATAGTGAAACGTTTAATTAGTATCTTAATATCTTCAAATAATTATTATTTTAGAATCAATTGTAATTGTATCATACGTACTTTTGAATTCGTGCAAGAACATATGTAATTTTGAAGTAGTTATTATTAGGAAATTGTTAGATGCGAACAGTATGCGAAATGTTAGTATGCAGTGTAATAATTATCAATCAAAACACAAGAATTAAATTCTTGAGGAAAAAATTTCCGGAATTTCTTATTTACACGATTATAAAGAAATCCATAATAAAAAGGAGCTGCTTTCTAATACTTCTCTTCCTTGTAATGCCTATGTTAATGATAACGAGGTTCGACTTTTTGTTTTTAGAGGGATACTGGAAAATTTGAAAGTACAGTACCATTGGGAAGAAAATCACGATATTGAAAACGATATTTGCAAGTAAATTTCCAAAAAATCTGTTTTCAAATTTTCGCTTTCTATTTCACATTAAAAGAAAGGGAGGGCTGCCTTCTTTTTCTGCAAGACAAAACAAACATTCTGAATCTCGTATCAATGAATGATGTCAATGAGTTATTTTTCTTTTCAGATTGAACAATATTCCAGATTTATTCATAATTTCATACTACGCGAAGAATAGACTTTCATAGGTATATAAAGGAAATATTAAGTATAGGAAAACTCTTTTTCGTTGTAGGTGACATATGCTTCACGGTTGAACACATATAAATGAAAAAGTACTCTTATGGAGAAAAAGAATTGATACCTTCGATTGACATTAGATAATGTATATAAACTTATGAACAATCACTATCAGTTTGTATTTTAGGTGCACACGCAGATTTGTTGGAGTTCTTATAAAATGTACTTCCTGTACGAACGTTTTATTCTTCCAAATTTTACGATACTATGTCTCATATAATAACTATATGGATTAAACGTAATATAAATGATCCGAAAATAGACTCGAACGACATTAATTGTCTTTCTATTTATACCAATATCGAAAATACAAGTAAAGCCGGAGCAATAGTATGCAAGAATGGACTATTTATTATTTTAAAGCAAATCATAGCATATTCAGAATGCACAGTATTATCATGAAATGTAAATGAATCAGTTGTAAACGAACGATTTTACTGTAAAATCGTTGCCTCCTTTTTTTCATCTGAAATATAGCAGCAATGAGTACATTCTTTTAATATATAATAAAACGAGATATCTTTATAAAGTTACATATGTCATCACTGGTAACTGTTATCTCGTATGACACCAAATATACCGTTAGTATGGAATGATATTTTTATGAAGATATACTTTAATGATAGATTTTATGAATGAAACGTTATATAAGAAAAATTATCTCTTGTCATTCTATGAAGTGTAGTAGCTAATGAAGATTAATTTTACGAAGTATTAGAGCAAAAGAGAATTAAAAAATTAAAAGGATCTAAATAAGATTGTTCGTGTGGCTTAATTATCTCAATTCTGGTACACCACTTGTTACATTCTAACTAATTAGCGCTAAACAATAACTTGCAAATATTAAAGATATTAACACCTTAATATTAACACCTAAAGGTTTTCAGGAAATTTTATAATATTTGATTATTGTATATCTAGTCATTGATTGATAAAATTTCTTGTATAAGCATAGATCGAGGTTGACGTCATACGCAGATTGCATATCATTGACAGGTATCGTTTTAATTTATTTTATGGCTAGAATCATTTGAATATTATACGAATAATTATTTCCATTCGAACGATTAATAAATCACGTACCTATAAAAGATATATTATGAAAAAGACGTGACGAAACAAAAAAATATTGGAAATTCCGTTGTCATTAGATCAATTATTTTTGCAATGATTTTTATTTCCATGTAATTACATATGAAATGGGTAATTCATTAACATCTCCTCGAATCGAATATAATTCGTTACACTTCACAACGATTCAAATAATGGACGGGAAATATATAATAAGTTTCCTGTCCTTGCGTTAAAATAGTACTGTACAAATCAGATGATACAGGAAATACCCAAAAAACCCAATTACATCCACATTGCATGACAGCACACTTGCAATGGATTTTTGTGATTTCAATGTCACAGACAATGACACAACTAATCAGAACACGTTCGAGGCTATAGACATTGAAATTACCGCGTGTTTAATACGTTTAAAGCATAAATCTAAATTTCACGCGATTATTTCTTTGTACATTGTGAAACTCTTAAATTATCTTAATCGAATAAATAATCCTAATGTAATAAAACATCTTGAAATAGACCTAGATATCTGAAACAGAAACTCGAAGGATAAGAAATCCTAAAAGGTACTAATCCTAAAATAACAAACTCCTAAATAATAAACAAGTGATAAAACCTGTTATAAATAATAAACCTTACCTGGAATAATCAAATCCTAACTAATCGAAAATAAAATAAGGCAAGCAATTCTTAATCTTTCAAGTAATTTTTCCGAAAACACAGAAAGATAGAGAAATTAAAAAGACGCAGCACAAATTGCAGCACAATGAAAGTTTCAGAGCGATGAATACGATCGTATTAAACTAAATAATTTTCAAAAGTGAAATTACACTGAAACGTATATCGATGATATTTGTCATTTCTATGATCTGTTTCGCTTGATCGTGCTTCTTTTCTGATGTAAATTCAATTTATAATACGAACTAAGTTTCCTTTATTATTATTAGTCCTGCGTCTTTTTAATTCGTCACTTCTTTTATTTCAGAACAATGACGGGCTCCAAGATGCTGTTCGGATGTTTGGCGTTAATTGCTTTTCTGCATCCATTAGTTCACGTTTGTACTTCGAGTAGTACAGCTCAAGGTTTGTACTTCGAGTTGTCTTTTTCCATGCACTTCAAATTCCAATACGATCTGGTCACGTGGCCTTCGTACAATTTCGAAATTTTACCTGTTTGGTAATCGTCAATGAAAAAAGAAGTTATGCGTGACCTCAACACATTGAAACAATTTTTATGATTCTTTATTTGCCGGTTGGTCAGCAAGTTAATGGAAAAATTTCACTTAACTATTCGCGTTAATTTCTTCGGTTTAACTTTTGGGAAATGCTTCGTTAGCTTCGGGAATATTCCAACGATTCGTTTTACGTACAAAATAAGCATGATAAATATTACATCACGGTAATGTAATATCGGAATATATTAAAGGTGTAATTTTGTCCGATTAATTATAATTTATTAATAATGGATTGAAAATACAGATATTAGTTAGACAGAGAAACGATGTTTGATTAACAGGAAAACTAAATGCAACGCTCGTATTTGCAACAAATAACTTGACAACTATTTGGTAACTCTCTCTCTCTCTCTCTCTCTCTCTCTCTCACTAGCAACTCTAACACTCGACAACACTCGCAACTCAATTCTAACGACTCTATGCTTCGACGTCTCGATCAACTCTGATTCTCGCAACACGCACACTTTTCGATTCGCCTTGGATAGCGAAACCGTCCTTCTTCTAACGTTGTCTATTGTTTCCCTCATACATACGTAAGAACTACCAACTACGTGCCTTTAGTCACGTAGGCACTCTTAAATGTAAACGAACCACAGAAACACGACGTACACGGTTTTTCTATTTTCAGCCGATCTCCAATCAAAGCTATTCTACGATATTACAATCGGCCTTTCCTGACAATCGCATCTGCCCTCAGATGTGCTCATCATCGCCGCTCGCACTTACATCACTATCGTCAGCATTCCACCATTTCATGTGATCGGCTGCCGTGGAAGTTGTACGTGGCCCTTCGTGCTCCCCCTCTCGCTGCACTATGTATCGGTCATTTCGCAGGACTTTTATCACCCGATACGGTCCAAGAAACTTCGGATGCAGCTTTAGCCCGGGACCCCTCTGCATCCTCTCGATTGCCACTAGATCTGCCGTCCTGTATGCTGTCGCCTTCTTGCGTCTCCTGTTATACGCCCGCTTGTTTCGGATTTGGATCTCCTCAATCCGTCTCTTTGCGTCCGCACGCAGCTGATCTCGTTCCTCTTGGAACACCGCGGCCTGTTCGTCCTCGATGCTACTGCTCCTCTTTCGCTCTTCCTCTATCTTCCTCTCCGTTGTTTGTTTACCCATTTCACTCTTGTCAGGGGCTTTGATCGTCGTGGCAGCATCGTGACATTTTCGTAGGCTCGGTTCGTACATGGAAGACGTTAACAACTTACCATCTACCGAGACTATGATCTCTTCTTTTTCGAAGGTCTTCACGTTCATCGTGTCCTCGACAATCCCATCGTCGTCCTCGTCATCCACATCCTCTGTATATCGAATCTTCGTATCGATATTATTGGAGGGATTCCGCGCGTGCGACTTCCCTTGTCTTTTCGTTCGCCTTGCATTCACTCTCTTCGAGTCTATCCGAAAACTTGAAACAACCCTCACACCCGCAACGCTATCCTTCTCAGTAAATTCGCAAATATCATCAACAACATCCTGTTGCTGTTGTTTAGCCAGATTCTTCCTCCTCGTGATGTTCGCTAAGTCCTCCTGCTGGCCGCAAGAATCCGACGAGGACACCATCTCGTGGTCCACTTTACCAATCACCACGTGTCTTGCCACTATTCTCCGTTCCTCCGACACTTGCTGCACAGCTGCCCGATACTTCTTCAAAACTTCTGCTAACTCTTCTTTATTTTCTTCCAATTGCGACAGTAGCTCAGTTCGTTCGCGACTAGCTACATTAATCACGATCTTCTGCTTCGGAACGTTGCCGCAGTACTTCCTGCAACGAAGCCTGCGTCTCATTCGGTTCTTGCTCCAGTGCCTGTTTCGCTTTAACTGCAACTGCTCTAGCGCATTCTGCATCTTCTAACTGGTTCTTCAGCTGTCGTAAAGCTGCTTTACCCGTCGAGTCACCTTTCGATCTCTCCGGCATCGTTTGAGCGTCTCTTAGCAATGCTTTGGTTCTCTTCAAATCTCTTTTTAGACTATGTTGCATGTCCTTAACGTGTGACAAATCTATCTCACTCGCCTGTGTCTCTACATCTATCTTGAGGACTTCCGGACACTCATCGGGATTTTCGTCCTTTATTCTACTAATAAAAGATTCTCCCCCTTTTATACTTATTTCAACAGTGTCCAAAAAGTCTGCGCCAATAATAAGCGAATGTTGCATCACTGTGTCTGGAACTACGTGTATGGTTATACAGTACGACTCATTGTCTATAATAATGTTCGTCGAAAATTTCCCGAGCGTAAAATTCCTTCCGGAACCGACACCGCCAAATCCAACGATTTCCCGACTTAATCTGGGCGCTCCGATTTTCACATGCTGATCTGCTCGCATTAGAGTCAGCTCACTACCGGTGTCTATCAACGCGCTCAATTCGAAATTTTCCATCTTAACATCCTTACAACGCCTTGTTTGTAACGACCGAAACACGCTGTAAACTTTTTTTGACGGCTCACCCAGTGGCTTGTCGCATTTTGATGCGATGTGTCCGTACTCCCTACATTTGAAGCATTTAGGTCCTCTCGACTTCCTCGCATCTCCAGATCGACCGGGTTCCTTGTTCCTCTCGGTTTCGGACAGCTTCGCCACCGGCTTTACCCTGCTACTCTTCGGCTCCTCAAATTTCGTCCTCATCTCCATATCTCTTTTTATCGCTTCGTAGCGCCTGAAACGCTCTTTTAATTGCTCGATATTCCTGGCTCCGTATAGCACAGTCTTGTTCGCGACCTCGTCGGGAATGCCTTGAATAATGTAGTCTATCAAGGATTGCGTATCAACCCTTCCTTGTTTTGCAATCCCGCACATGTGATACATATATTGTTGCAGACTCTCATCTGCTTTCTTCTTTCTATGGGATAACTCGCCATGTATCTGTTGGTCGCTTACTACATTTTCAAACTCATTCCTCAACGCCTTTTTTAGCTTTGCCCAGAACTTCGCGCATCGCTCTTGTCGTACGAAGGCCTGAGCGGAGCCTGCGAGTAATTTCTTAGCATAGGCCACCATGTGGGCGTCTGACCAACCCCACACTTCTGCCATTTCCTCGAAGTCTTCCACCCACTGATTTACACTCAGCAGATCATCCCCGCTGAATTTCTCTAATGAGTCTTCCACGTCTTTAAGACTCAACATCGAACCGAAGCATATACTTCTGCTGATACTCATCGCGGTCCTGATACACCGCTCGCGTGCCTCTCCTGTATTCTCGCGCGCCTTGTTTATCGTCCTCGCCTTCACTTTCGTCGGAGCTCTCTTCTTCCGACGATACATCGTCTCCTTCTAGGGCCGCCTGTAGCCGCGCGCGTAGTTCGGATTTTCTTCCCGTTACCTTCAACCCCAAGCTAACGAGAAGCGCTCTCAGCTCTTTCGTCCTCAGCTTCTCGAGGTCTTCCTCTCCCTCTTGACTGCGTTCGGCTCTCTGCTTGCTTCTTAGATCTCGCTGGTTTGTTGGTTCTTCGCCACGCTTCGAATCCTTAGGAGTAGATCGACCAGGTTTGCACGCTTTGTTCAACCTGGCAACCAGCACTGATCTCGCACCGGATATAGGCAGATTCATCTGTGCGAGCTTACTCCTCAGCTCCTCCAGCGTCAAATCCTCTTCACCCGACAATCGTTCGTCTTCAACGTTTGCCATTTTATTCTATTCTTTTCTACTCCCGCACAAATAGCTCCGTTAAATCGTATCGTTTCTCTGTCTTATTCAATCCCGGACGAGCCCCCACTTGTAATATCGGAATATATTAATAATGGATTGAAAATACAGATATTAGTTAGACAGAGAAACGATGTTTGATTAACAGGAAAACTAAATGCAACGCTCGTATTTGCAACAAATAACTTGACAACTATTTGGTAACTCTCTCTCTCTCTCTCCCTCTCTCTCTCTCTCTCACTAGCAACTCCAACACTCGACAACACTCGCAACTCAATTCTAACGACTCTATGCTTCGACGTCTCGATCAACTCTGATTCTCGCAACACGCGCACTTTTCGATTCGCCTTGGATAGCGAAACCGTCCTTCTTCTAACGCGTTTTTAAAACGCGAAGGCGCTATCACTTTCTAAAAGCGTCGTCTTTACATTTCCGATGGCCACGGGCACATCCGACTGCCAGATATACAATGTATTATAAGAGTATCATTACCATACTTTTCATGAAAAGAGCAATTTTTCTTGATAACTATACTCTGTAACATAGATTGAAGTCGCTGATTTGATCCCTCTGATATCGTTGTCTTATGAGAGTCTCGCCTGGTCTTGATTGGTTCTGTTGACTCTTATCGTTGTGAAAAATCGATTCGTTGTGTACCTTTTTTGTATAGAGAATTATTTTGTGGTAGAATATAATGTTGTAATATTTGTGGTCTTTACTTTGCTAATTTTGTCACTGAGCCGCTCTTTGGTTCGTTGAGCGATTCATATTCCGCATATATTCCGTACTTGCTTCGCTTGGTACTTTTATAATTTTCGCAGTTACAATAAAAAATTTAATTCTTAACAGATTAAAGATTTAACCTCTTGCTTTATAGTGTACAATAATTTTTTTCTTTTTTTCTTTTTTTTTTTTTTGTATAGGTTATGTGATCCATAGTTTGAGTAAGTAGTACATATATATATATTTACGTGACAAGCTTTCATTTCAATCTATATTTAAGATTAATATTTTATCAGTTTCTGTTCGTAACAACATCGAAGTAGTCAATAAGTTTGAAGAGTATAATTAAGGAAGTTATGAAGCAAGAGGTTAAGAACAAATTCTGAAAGAGGTTATGTACAACTCAGTAGTACTGCTTTACATTACTTTGCGAATTACTTTTCAAGCATAAAAATAGTTTAACAGCCACTTATAGTTACTTCCTTACCATTACATTCATTAAATTCGTTTGATTTTGTAAACAAAATAACCACGCTGACCAGTCTCTCATTTAAAATAGAATTATTTTGTCATATATCCAACAGTTTACTTTCTCTTCGTAAATATTATTAATAATTTTATCGATTTCGTATACTTCCATCCTTCGTATAAGTGACAATGAATCAGAAGAGTTTCATAGCAATATTGAACAACATACAGTCAACTACAACACCATTAGATACATCCACCATACAGTCAACTACAACACCATTAGATAACAGCAATACAATAGATTATAATTTTCTACGTGTCATTGATTCATCATCATCATTTTCCATTTTTTTAGCATATGTAAAAACCATCCAATTTAAAATGTTTAAATAACAATAGCCTATACAATATAATTTTATGTAAAAAAATTGATTATACCGTGTTTTAAAACCGTGCTTTAAAATCGATATTCGCTGAAACAATACATCGCTCTGCGCTTCCAATTTGTTTTCGCACGAAGTATCAGTCCACTCATTGTTACCGTCACCATCTCTACCGTAATCTATATTACTCGAATAAATTCTATATCTTGATTATTTTAACGAACTTCCTTATTTTTTGTTTTTTATGACTTTAATTGGCAATTTCCATAATGTTCTATAACTTGACAATAGACTGATAATATTTCAGGATATATATATACATACATCATGTTTTTGAGGATTCTGTAGTAAAATATATTATAATAAATTATAGGAAAAACAAACTATTTAAGAAAAAATTACCACCTTCGAGTAATAAATTATAGAAGGTTACCAATGTAATTTAAAACTTAAAACTTAAAAATAATCTATTACACGTAACAAAGAAAAAGATTTCTTCGCAAACGGTAACTCGAAAATTACAGCCATTGCTGTAGAAACATAGTTTTACAGGGAGAAGAATTTCGCTAGAAACTCTCGACGATGTCACATCAAGCGAAAATTCAATAAAGCGATTACTAACCATACTACCAGCGGCAATCGTGTTACGGCAATTCGTAAATAAGTTAGTCTTCTATTTGCAGAAACGTCTCTGGCAATATCGTCACACTCTTGATTACGTCGGCGCTATCAAATGGTCTTTGGAAGAAAGTTTTCCATTATCTACTTTTGCCCATGGCGTCGTTCCAACAAATGAATTCGAGTTCTGAATCGCTTTGTCTCGTATTACGACTTTATAACGGTGTTTCTTTAAACTTTAAACGATCGTAATAAATGTATTTACCCTGAATCATTTATAAACTGAACCGGAATATACAATTTTATTCCGCAAAAATCATAAAGTTGAAAGTTAGGAACGAATAACAAATGAATAACCTAGTTTCATTAAAAGGCACGTGGTTAAGGTACGCCAATCCGCGTAATAACTTTGACACTCCAATTATTATAAAATATGTATCCTTAAGGGATTTTTTTGCGCGAATGCAAAATACTTTTCATACGTGCATAAATACTGAATAAATGGGACGTGATTTTCAATATTTCTTTTTGTAGAATTTATAACAAAGTAACTTTTTCACAAATGTTTTCGCTAACATTTTTACAACGTAAATGTCTTCTTTTGTAATTAATAATTTCAACATTTCTCTGAACTTTCTTCGTTGCGATAAAAAAAATATACAAAGCTTATGACGTGCTTGTTTAAAAATATTTATACGGAACAAGACTTTGAATTTGTCAGACCAATCGCCCTAACGAACGAATAAATTAAACGACCCGTAACAAAAAATTATTCCTGTCATTGAGTTGCGTTGAGTGGCGGAAACCATTTATAACACGTCCCATACAGCGTAGATCGCATACACGTCTTAGGATGTATTTTTGGTACTTATATATACTCTATATATATTCTTACTCTATATATACTTATATGTACTCTATATATATTCTCTATCTTAGATATACCATAAAATATTTCGTGAAATCGCGTATTCGTGTCTAATGTCAGGGATTCTCTTTCCACAAGTCCGCGTTTTCTATATTATCTTTCTTCCTTATCAGTAGGCATTCTCACAATTTGTGATTAATACTGCTCGTACAGGAATGTTAGGTTTTTGACGTTGTAAAATTTCACGTGAAATAATAATGCCTATATATTGACTAATTTATCAATTAATTAAATCCGTGTATATCAAGTTTTCTATAATTTACTACTTTCGTGTAACTACAGAAATTTGATGCAATATAAAACTTGATTAAAACAGCGATTCATTAGGAAACGAGAATAATGATGCAAATATTTTTTGTAGCCATTATATAAGATTTCGATCGCATAATTAATCAGTATCAACTTACCGGTCTTTAACGGTAGAATAGAAAGAAGTGCAGGCGGTACAGAGACCGCAATTATGATCACTTTCAGGTAGAATCTCCAACAGTGGTACATCTTCTTAGTCGTAATAAGTCGCGATCAGAAGCGTAAAAGAAGTTTAGCAGTGGCGTAAGTACCGCACTAGCCAGAAGTATCTGCGACAGAAATCAGAATACACTCTTTTTCGCATGGTTGGATCAATTTCGCGTGGGACTAACCTGATTGAACCTAACGCGGGATAATTGTGTTAAGGAAGTGATACATTTACACTGTACATGAGAGTGTGTGTGTAAGGGCCAGAGGGCGTCAAGGTCTTAGTGGAGACAAAAGACTGTTGCCAGATGTTAGAAGAATCTAGGATAGTCGGTTGGCGACAAGCGTGCGTGCAAGACGTTCTTCAGAGTGTAATATAGATGTATAACTGTTGTGTGGGAAATATAGTCAATTATTTGTATTCCCAAATCCTCGAATTTCCTTAACATGGTAGCAGAGCGTGGTTACTAGTTTTGCAAGATATTTAGTGCGTGGTTACGATCTTGCGAGTGAGTTTTCAGTAAAGAAAAAAAAACTTTCAGAGGAACAAAATATACTTCGAGCACGTAGGAACGCTTGAGTAAGAAAAGAAAAAAAAAAGAAGAATCAATTAAAATGGAGGGATCGGAAATCATGATACCTATATTCGATGGCGAGGATTATGGAATGTGGAAGCAAAGAATCACGATGTTTCTCAAATATAAGGAATGCGAGGTTGTTACAACTAGAATGAAGAACGAAAGAGACGATGAAGACTGGGACAAAAAGGATTTGAAGGCGATAAATATAATTTATAGTGCAATATCGAACAGACAATTGGAGTATGTTAGGGAAGGAAAAACGGCGTATGATATAATAAAGAGGTTCGATGAAATGTACTTGAAAGAGTCGACGGCACTGCAGATCGTATGCAGAAGGAGATTGGAAAACATAAGACTGGAGAACTACAGTGATTCAGCATCATTCTTTAACGATTTCGAAAAATTAATAAATGAATTAAAAAGTGCGGGCGCACAAGTAAGTGAGAGGGAAAAGCTGAATTACATGCTGAATACGTTAGCCGAAGAATACAGCTACATAGCGGACATAATAGACGCATTGAAAGAAGAGAATCAAACGGTAGCGTATGTGAAAAATAAAATAGAAATAGCAGAGAAGAAAAATAAATCCAATGGAGGAGAAAGGCAAACCAACGCCTTTTCTGCAAAAAAGGAAGGATGCTTCAGATGTGGAAGATTAGGACACTTTGCGAGAGAGTGTCAAAATGGCGTCCAAGCGGGAAGCAGTAACGGCTATTGGCATGGGCCAACACGTGGTCGAAACAGAGGAAGAGAGAACAAAGGCAATACGAGCAGAGGACGTGGAAACTTTCATCGTCAATCAAGAACCGGCACGGGCGAGCATGGAAACTCAAGAGCAGGCATATGGACAGCAACGGCGCACGCAGCAAACAGCAGTGAGACGAATGAAATAAGTAAGAACGAAATAGTGTGGCTATTAGATAGCGGTTGTACCGATCACATAATTAATAATATAAATTATTTCGATAAATCTATCGACCTAAAAGAACCGGTAAATATATTATATATTTAGGCGATAATAGACCGATAAAAGCGACAAAAGTTGGGAATGTTATAAGTCATTTTGAAGCATTCGGAAAACAAAATAAAATAAATATGAGGAAAGTATTTTACGCGAAAGAAATGTCCGCAAATTTGATTAGTTTAGGTAAACTAACAGACAATAAGAATACGGTTATTTCCAAAGGAAATATTGCGAAAGTAATAGATGAGGATAATATACTTACAGCTGTAGCGTTCAAAGAGAATGGGACATATAGAATAAAAAGTATATTGAAAGGGAAGAAGCACTTAGTAAACAGCGCCGAACGTAGTGGTATGAGTAAAAAGGAAAGATGGCATAGGATGCTAGGACACGTAAATTTTAAATATTTAGAGATTTTGGGTAAAGAGCAGCTAGTGACTGGCATACCGAATGAATTTGAAAAGGAACTTTTGAAATGTAGGGTGTGTATAGAAAGCAAAATGCATAACTTACCTTTCAAAAATAATCGAACTAAGGCTAAGGAAATAATGGAAATTATTCATACGGACGTATGTGGTCCCTTTAAGACTACCGGATTCAATGGAGAAAAATATTTCATTTCATTTATCGATGATTATAGTAAAATAGCTAGGATCTATTGTATAAAATCAAAAGA
This sequence comes from Bombus vancouverensis nearcticus, assembly GCF_051014615.1. Lineage (NCBI taxonomy): Eukaryota > Metazoa > Arthropoda > Insecta > Hymenoptera > Apidae > Bombus > Bombus vancouverensis. Next base: position 187,107 of record NW_027468924.1, on the reverse strand, counting down.
TGAGGTCTTTGATTCTTTCGTACAGTTCGTAAATGAAGCCGAAAATTTAACGGGCAAGAGGTTAAAAATATTAAGATGCGATAATGGTAAAGAATATTTAAATAATCGAATTTATAAATTTGCTAGGGATAAAGGTATAAGAATAAATAATTGCCCAACATACGTACATGAATTAAACGGGACAGCGGAAAGGTATAATAGAACAGTGATGGACATGGCGCGTTGCTTGTTAGCGGAAGCGAAAGTACATAAAAGGTACTGGCCGGAAATAGTTTGTACAGCGGAATAACACCAGCTCAGATAAATGACCCTCTAACTTACCTTTGTCCTCATCGACGTCAGTGATTTTAAAGCTAGTTATAAAGTGCACTTCTCAGCCAGCGTCCACGGCAGTCAATATTATTTAACGGGTCTTAACGCGATGTAAAAAGGGAAAAAGGAGGAAAGAAGGAACAGGGAAGCAAAGAGGAAAAACGAATTTTTCATTTTCTCGAAACTGGATCAAGTTTCAGGCTGCTCGCCAAACTTCTGTAGCTAACTCAGTCTGTAGCTAACGAGACAAGATTAGACAAACCACGCTTTAAAATTCCCACAGAACTATAATAATCCTCGAAATCAATACGATTCGTCGATCCATCGCCTGATTAAAAAATGAGATAGGATAAAGCTCACTAGTCGGCCTTTGAACTTTCAATAGTGATTCTCTGTAAATGCTTGAAATTGACGCTTGGATTCTTTCCGGATTAACTAGCTTTGCCCCTCCCTCCCTTTATCTATTTTCTTAGATCGACTTAGACTGCCACAACATATTATCTTTCTTCTTTTTTCTTTCTTTCCTTTTCTTTTCTTTTCTTTTCTTTTCTTTTCTTTTCTTTTCTTTTTCTTTTCTTTTCTTTTCTTTTCTTTTCTTTTCTTTTTCTTTTGATCTTTTAAAGCCCTAAATCGCTGGCTATTTTGTATACTATATATTTTGTACACTCAATTACTCTGTAAGTCATAAGTACATATGTTTTACAACGTTATTTGTCATATTTCAGTTAAACCCCAGAAAAGCCAGAAATATATTTGCAGCGTGTTTTAACGCGTCCCTGGCAAAGATCTCAAAAACGAGTTGCGACACAATTTAAAGCGACAAATAGCACCGCGTATCTCGTTGTGGTAACACACGGTTCGCCAGCTTTTTAAAAGCGCTCTCCGTTTGCTTTTTCCTCTCTTCTCTTCCCCTGTCTCTTCGTTTTTTCTTAACGAGCAAAACCATTTTCGCGAGGACGAGAGTACGGAAATGACGTACTGGCAATTTTGTTTTGTGATAATACAAGCAGCTCGGTTTCAGTGAATTAAACTTGGCCCCAAGCTTCTACTTATCCCCACCTTCCTTTCCTTTATTTTCCCTTCTATATCCCGTGTTACTCGTGAAGACGAACAATGGTTCAGATAGATGATAGGCAGATTTTCGAGAACTAAATAAATATACGGTCGCGGATCGGTATCCTTTACCCCTCATTGCGGATCGAGTCGCGAGATTGCAAAAGCGAGATATTTTATTATTCTGGACATGGCCGGTGGGTTTCTCCAAATCCCTATTCATCCTAATTCTAGGAAGTATACAGCATTGATTACCCTCGATGAACAATTTGGATAATAAGTTGTTGTTTTCTTCGAATTCTTTTGTGCCTTTGTTCGATCCATTCTAAGTCGATCTAAGAAAATAGATAAAGGGAGGGAGGGGCAAAGCTAGTTAATCTGGAAAGAATCCAAGCGTCAATTTCAAGCATTTACAGAGAATCAAGCGGGCTGGTTAAGGTCGTGAGTTGAGCAATTATCCCGCGTTAGGTTCAATCAGGTTAGTCCCACGCGAAATTGATCCAACCATGCGAAAAAGAGTGTATTCTGATTTCTGTCGCAGATACTTCTGGCTAGTGCGGTACTTACGCCACTGCTAAACTTCTTTTACGCTTCTGATCGCGACTTATTACGACTAAGAAGATGTACCACTGTTGGAGATTCTATCTGAAAGTGATCATAATTGCGGTCTCCGTACCGCCTGCACTTCTTTCTATTCTACCGTTAAAGACCGGTAAGTTGATACTGATTAATTATGCGATCGAAATCCTATATAATGGCTACAAAAAATATTTGCATCATTATTCTCGTTTCCTAATGAATCGCTGTTTTAATCAAGTTTTATATTGCATCAAATTTCTGTAGTTACACGAAAGTAGTAAATTATAGAAAACTTGATATACACGGATTTAATTAATTGATAAATTAGTCAATATATAGGCATTATTATTTCACGTGAAATTTTACAACGTCAAAAACCTAACATTCCTGTACGAGCAGTATTAATCACAAATTGTGAGAATGCCTACTGATAAGGAAGAAAGATAATATAGAAAACGCAGACTTATGGAAAGAGAATCCCTGACATTAGACACGAATACGCGATTACACGAAATATTTTATGGTATATCTAAGATAGAGAATATATGTAGAGTACATATAAGTATATATAGAGTAAGAATATATATAGAGTATATATAAGTACCAAAAATACATCCTAAGACGTGTATGCGATCTACGCTGTATGGGACGTGTTATAAATGGTTTCCGCCACTCAACCGCATTTGAATTTGTGAACACGATCGAACAATTGACACGAATTATTAATTCCCGTCTCTACTCTAGTAACGATTTGCTTTGGAACGAGGTCGAATCGTTCTGATTCCGCGCATGATTAACAAATAATTACAGAGGACATCAATTACTTGGATGGTCTTCCTGAAACTTGATCCAGTTTCGAGAAAATGAAAAATTCGTTTCTTCTCTTTGCTTCCCTGTTCCTTCTTTCCTCCTTTTTCCCTTTTTACATCGCTTTGTTTTACATCGCAATTTACATTTATTTGTAAAGTTTGAATCTCCTCGATATTGAAGATGTTGAAGCTGCAAGTATGTATTTCATTTTAATCCATTCGAGACCGAGATTTAATTGTAAGACGATACCTAGGTGTCGGTACGATCTGAATGTTTAGTTGGAATGATTCTGTGTTTTACTCTCTCCAGGGTATCCTTTTCATACTTTGATTTTAAATCGATGACAATCTTAAATAGTATGCTTCATATTTTTAAAATATAAAATTATATACTATGTTATTCTATAATGTATTATGTACAGTTATATATATATATATATATATATATATATATATATATATATATATATTCTATGTTGAAAAAAATATGAAACTAACATGATATATACATTACTACATAAGTTATATATAAAATATGTATATTATATCCTTGCCTACTGACTGATATGAATTTCTTTCGGTCTCGAATGCGTTAAAAGAGAGCGCAAAGAAGTCGAAATTACTTATTGTAATTAGTAAAACGACCTGAGAGGCAGACAGATACAAGAAAGAAGGAATATTATATTAGCGGCATCATCATGTTTTTGCTCTCTTTAAGTCTTTCATCGAGACAGACAATCTACAGGTATTAATCGACCAATTTCTTCAAGCTGATAACTTCGAATTGATGTTTATATATAAGAAGTGTTATGTGTTAATCTGTCTAAATGTTTAAAAGGTGTTATAAATTAAATGTTGTTAAACGATACGTAATTGCCTTTTGATCGTAAATTTTACTATCAAGGGGTCTTTTATGTATGCGTAATCATTGTGAATTATACCAATTTATGTGATCGATATTAAAGGTGTTTAAAAGCATGTATTTTTTTCTATATTATTATTCTCCTATATTATTATCCTATATTATTATAGCATTCCTATATTATTATAATATCCAATTACATGTTGATACACAAGATATACAGATTATTATTTATAACGTTTTGGTTTTCTTAATTGAGTCATTCGTTTAGTACAAATGATAAGAAATTAGTAATAATTCACAAAAAAGGGATATTGCAGTAGAAATATTATAAAAAAACATTTTCTGTTTTAGTGTAGAGTTACTCCTTCTTACAGACAGTGTCGTACAAATCTGTACGTCTCTGAGAAAATGTAGGCATCTGAGCCCTTACTTCCTCAACAACTTTTAGATCTGATAGAAAAAAGAAACATACGAAGTAATAAGTAATGCTTACTAATAAATTCAACAAATACAGAGGAAGATGGCTAAATCGATAAATTAACGAGACTAAAAATTAATTACATCATGGATCTCTCGCTTTTAATTTTAAGCTGTAAATTACCGATATCGGTGACTGCCATATTCTCTTGAGTTTCCAAATCGTAAAGAATCTTTCCCCAGGGATTGGTCAACTGTGTATGTCCCCATGCGACGTAACTTGCTTAAGGAACACGAGCCGGTGATATGCAGGCAACGTATAATTGATTATCATTCGCTCTGAAACGCTGAAGTAATGACCAGTGCAGTGGTCCAGTGGTCATATTGAATGCCGCTGGATATATCAGCATTTGGCAACCTAACCCAGAGAAGCAGGAAATATGAAGCCACCGAATACCAATTAACTTCGTAGTTGCACGGTTCACATTCCATCATTTCTGAATATGCGAGGACAGTCCTCTTATTGTGCTTTTAATTCTTTTATTTGTTTCATTTTCAGCAAATATACTGGTTTTTTAAATTAAGCTTCTTTTTATACAGAGTTACAGATTATATTAATTTTATATAGAATATATTTAAGAAAGATATTTAATTTTTTGCTAGTTAAGTATTGATCGATTAAGTTACTGTACCTTTGTTCCGATAAATGCGTGCCATTTCCTCGAATCTAATATCATAGCAAATGCCAATACCTATTTTGCAGCCCTTCACATCGAACGTCGTTAGGGAGTTACCAGGACTGAGTGAATCACTCTCTCGAAAAGTAATCTTATTAGGAATGTCGATGTCGAATAGATGTACCTAATAACATAAAAATGTGGTCGCTAATTCTATTGCTGCAACTTTTCTAATTTAATATCAAAGTTACCAACTCCTAAACTTTAATTATTTTTTATTTAATAACTGACAGCGTTTTTATCACTTTCTTTTATTAAAGAATCTTATCATTTAATAATGTTTAAAAAGGAGAAAAAATAAGTATAATAATATTTTAAGTATGTGAAAAATTTATACAACAACAAACACATTACAACAAAAATGGGCGTTTCCCGTATCATAACGTATTTTATAAACCGTAAATTATAGAATTGGTTATAGTATACGTATGTACATATGTATATTCCTAAATTATTCCTAGATAGAGTCACTTTCTTCACCCCAATATTTTCAAATTCAAAGCCATAAAGGAATATATTACTTACCTTTCGGTGCTTTGCTATCAAAGTTCCATCGGGACCCCAAATAGTACAGGTATTGTACAATTTATCGCCCTCTATTTCAGGCATCGTACCACCAACTACATAGATGTTGTTTTCTTTAGCTGCGTTCGATGAAGCAACGCTCGTTTCACCATCAGGAATACTCTCGGCGTATTTTGGAAAGTACTCTGCATTGCAATATTTCAATTAATGAAAAATAACTGTCTTTTGTTCCAACCATAAATTAAATTGAAATGTTTGTCAGTTTTTTATTTTTTAAATTATTAAAATAACTAAGTTTTATATTTCGACTTAATTAAATATGCAATTACTTAGCTAATAGTATATATAATAAATCGTTTCTACAGGTTCAAAATGAAAAATGAATATTTAGAAATATTTAATTACGACAATGCTATTTGTGTTAGCATCAGTGGCTTGTTACTCAACGACTTTGCTAGTACTTTTTGAAACATAAAGTTAGTTTTCAATTAACACTTATACTAGAGGCGGAATTATAAATGCAAAATAATTGACAATACTAATTTATAAGTACCTAATTATTAGTATCTTCACAAATATATTTATACAAAAATCACGATAATCATGAAAATGGGGAAATCCTATATTCTCGAATCAATTCACAATTTATTTTGTATATTAATTAGATTCCGCGCTCATCAGTACGTACTCACTGGCGACATCGAGAAAATGTATCGGCAATTCCTCGTACGACCAGAGGATCGGAAATATCAAAGGATATTATGGCGCAGCGCGAGTGGAGAAACAGAAACATATGAGCTTAACACCGTAATACTCTTATCATAGAAATAGAAGCAGTCCTCAATTCCCGCCCGCTAACTCCTATCTCCACCGATCCAAATGATCTCCTAGCCCTCACTCCCGGACATTTCCTCATTGGCGATTCATTAATGTGCTTACGTGATCGAGATTTCAGAGACATTCCATCGAACCGACTCTCCAAATGGCAGCTGGCATAAGGAGTATTTGAACGAGCTAACCAACCGCAATAAATGGAGCAAGGGTGGACACAGCATCCAAAAGGGCACAATCGTCATCCTCGGAGAGGACAACGTTCCCTCCATGCATTGGCCTCTGGGCCGAGTTATCAAGGTTCATCCAGGCGCCGATGGTGTCATCCGGACAGCTACAGTTCAGACGGCAAAGAGCATTTTGGATCGGGGCGTCAAAAGGCTTGTCCCACTGCCAATTCAACCCGATCTCGAGAAACCCGAACAACTAGCCACCGAGACGAAATAAGATGGGAACTTCAACCACACCTCGCTAGTTTGATCGGTACCCTCTCAACGGGGGGAGAATGTTACGCCATGCGGCTTACCATAGGTCATATTCTTAACTATCGATCGCGGCACTATAATGTCGCAGACGGATCGTCGCGTCTGCCCGGCAAACAAACATTGTAGTGGCAAGCGCGTGGTTCATTAAGCAGGGCGACTTCCAGAAACGTCGACTCGTGGCCCGTATTTTACCTCGCAGTAAAAGAATGTGGCGTGATCCGAACGTAGTGGGGGTCGCCTTCCAGAAAAAACGAAAAAAATCGAAAGGCGTTCAGAACTTTTCGAGAAGTCGAACCGTCAACACATGTGGTATGTCGCGCATTACTTATCAACCAAAACGCAGTTACATTTTTTTTGTTCCTTTTATATCTTTCTAGTTAATAAGTTGTTGAAATAAACATTAATTTATTTGTGTTAATTCTGTGGAATTTCATTGAACTACCCTTATTATCATAATCGAAATAAGGGGATCGATCAGTTCGTGGCGTCGATTATTTAATCGTAACGGGAACTTACAACTCTCGTTGACGTGCTATCTCGCGATCGCGTCTCTCCGCGAACGGTCGAAACAAAATGATTCACTAAAAACTGTCCTGAATTCCTAAGAATTTATTTACCGCAAAACTGACAAAGTGTTTATTTAAAAAATGAGGTTGAAGGTAGTCCTTTTCTTTCATTTCATTCATTTTCATTTTCTTTCTTAAGTATGGCTAACACAATATCTAATCAATTAAAATTTTATATTTTCACGTGAAAAGTTTCTTTAGATAATTATTATCAACATGATGACTAACTCTTACGGATTAATACGTGTCTGTAGGGCAATCCGGTGGACTTGATCGGCTTTTTACTTCGAAAGTTGAGTAATCGGTGTCGCTTTCTTACGCATCTTTGAACTGTATAAATGTTTTAAAATTGTTTGATCCAGAATGTACCACACCGGACAATCAAGAAGGCAGGTGCCTTGACTACAGAAAATGTAAACCTCTGCAAGAAATATGGCAGATACAGTACCGTACAGCCACCGATTTTTATAGACGATCAGTGTGCAGATACCAGGGCAATGTTACGATCGTTTGCTGTCCGAACGATCCAAACAAAGAGAAGAGAGAAATTTTAATAAAAACTGTGTACAAGTATAAGGCTTTGCGACCACCATACTGTGGTTTTAGCAACGTCTCTCATACCAGGCTGGTCGATGGTAAACCAGCTGAACTTGGTACGTTTTATGTCTTTCTTTCCGATTAATAATAAGCCATTTACTGCAAAGAATGAACTTTAAAGGCATTAAACAGCACATCAATGTACATTTCAATTAGACTAAATAATAATGCTATGATTTCATCGGTAGTAACTTTACTTGTTAACTTGAATTATTTCTTTCTTTTACTTCATGTTAGAAAGAGTATCTTTTTGCTTGAAATAAAAAATTGATATAGGAGTAATAATATGGATAGAGATCAAAAACTGTTAGGGCAGAAATTACACGTTTGAACTTTATAGTTCAGTATAGTTCAAATAGAAATTATATAGAATTATTTAATAATTTGTATTTCACTGGAATAAAAATTTAATTTCTGTCTTTATCAAATCTCTATTTCAGAGTATTTGTACGTATGTACTTATCGTCTGCTGTATGATCGAATATCGAATAGGTAATAATCGTTGTTACTCGTTACGTGAGAAAAAATTATGTATATTCACAACTATGACTATTGCATTTTAGGCGCTTGGCCATGGATCGCTGCATTAGGTTTTCGTAATCCCCGACACCCAGACAAACCACTATGGAAGTGCGGAGGTTCCCTGATATCGGCTAGGCATGTTTTGACCGCAGCACATTGTGCACATATGGATGGAATAGAAAACATACGCAATCATAATATTGCCATTCTTAGATTGGCGGAGGAGGTGCCATTTTCGAGTAAGTCCTCAAATATATATATATGTATATATATATATATATATATGCTATTGAGTATTACTGAAGTATCATATCCTGAAATTTCTTACTGTACACATATATTGTGTCATAAAGCGTGTACAATTCTTTCTCATACTTTTGGTCATTCGTTTCCTGCATTTTCATTTATTTTTTTATTTTTCAGGGTACGTATATCCCATTTGTACGAAAGAGCCCCTACGAAAGAGCAACTTCGTCGGCTATAACCCCCTTGTTGCTGGATGGGGAGCGTTAAGATATAGTAAGTGATATCAATTTTATAATAAAATTAAACAGTTCCAGTCTTAAATATCTTTCTTATTTTCTTCGTAGGACGACCACGACGTAATGCATTAATGGTAGTACAAATGCCAGTGATTAAGAACGCCGAATGCAAAATAGCTTGTTCCAAATTTCCTAATGCACCTGATATCACTGATGGTATAATATGCGCCGAACATGCTCAGGGTGGAAAGGATTCTTGTACGGTAATTAAGTTACAGAGTTACTACAAACTATACGGTATCTGAAGACACGTCAATTCGAATTAACATCAAATCGACGTCTTAAACATTAGAAATAATAGATAAACACAATTCAATAGTTTTGCCCACTTCTCACACCTCATTATGGTATTTAATCTAATTTCCTTCTAATCTTAGTTTTGCTCAAAATACATATAACATGTACATTATAAATTGGAGTATTTCAATACACAAATCAATAGAAGATTATTACTGTATATAAGTATAATTTCAATACAATTCGATCGATATATTTCAGTATCTTTGATTAAAAATTTAACGATCCTTTCAGGCTGACCGCGGCGGACCACTGCTGATACAACATTGTATTAACCTCGTATTTAATAGGTATTGTGTCTTATGCTTATAAGTGCTGCACAGCTGGCTATCCCAGCGTTTACACTAGGGTCACATCGTACCTTGACTTCATTCTCCAAGCGATGCAATAATATGATATTACTGTTCCATAAATATCATTGTGTAAAAAACCTAAAGTTGGATTTTCTTATTGTGGAGATCAGAAACAGCACAAATTTGCATTGTTTTGTACGTTACAAATTATAGGCTTAAAATGTACGAAATGTAACTTTGAAACGACACTAATTTTCTACGCACGATAAACCTCCACGACTTAGGTATGTAAAGATGATAAACGTATATTAATTCTATTAATTTGGTAATAATAAACCAACTTTCTGAGAAGTTCTGTAAATTTCGTTTCTGTTGTATCAAGAGAATAATGGAATATTCCACTTAGATCGTATACTTCTTGTATGTACATACAAAATTTTCCGGCTAATCTAAAACACTTCATAAGATAGAGAGATTCTGGAGATTCGGACACAGAGAGTGCATAAAATACAAGATAAGTCTCGTGTCTTTCAAAATTATTTTTTATTCGCTAAAAACGTCCTGTGTACTCATGCAATCACATGCAACCTCGAAACTTCGCTTATTTTTTATCACTTTCCAATTCAATACACTGTTTCTGCATTTTTGACTATATGTAAGAGAAATTTCCATTCAGCCAAAGGTGTACTTACAAATTATAGATTCCTATACGACTCTCGGTAAAAATTTATCCGCACTACAGATAGTTAAAATTTCTGTCGACCGTATTGATCCATCTGCACTCTTCGTATGACGTCAATATCTGTTCAGTGCTGCTGCGTAGGTTTCATTATGTTACGTCAATTCGTTTGTGACCGTTGCGCGAGTAATGGCGCTTTGCAATGGCGATTTGCAGGAAAACAGTGCAGGATGCTGTGATTCGTTTCTTGTGGTCGGAGGTTATGTTTGATGCCTATATTTATCAAAGATTTAATGCACATTATGGAGAAAGTGTTTTGTCACGAAGTGTGTTTGAATGGGCACAAAAGTTCAAAGAAGATCGCACAAGTGTTATGAAAAAACAGCTGGACGCCCGTCCACATCCACGATGACAACATTGAACGTGCTCATGAACTTATGCTCTATGGAATAGACGAGTGACACTGGATAATGTGGCAAATCATTTGCAAATCAGCCACGGCTCTGCTTATGCAATAGTGCACGACAGATTTGGGTTTTAAAAAGTTTGTGCGAGATGGATGCCGAGAAAGCTGATGAAAAGGTGAAGACGACGATGCATTCGTGGTTCGCAGCTCAGCCCAAAACATTTTTTAATGAGAAAATACGAAGGTCCTTCAGCAAATGGACAAAGTGTATACAGAAATTGAGTGATTATGTCAAAAAATGATGTATGTCTTTTTTGACAATTGCTTAAAATAAATTCTACACCGACAGAGCGGGTAACTTTTTACTCACCCTCGTAAGACACTTAAATTTCCAATCTATTATGATGAATAAAAGAGCTTATACTATTAAATCTAATTGTATTTTGTTGCATGAGAGTACACGTGTATGTGATGCACATTACCTTTATATCCCCTTGAACGCTTCAATATTGCGCATATATACTATATTTTGTGCAGCTTCTATAAAATTTTGTATGTTTGTTTAGGCTGCTAATCCAGAGGCTGGAGTACAAAGAAGTGGCACAATGATGTGGGCTGATGACATTTATAATTATCGAGGAATCACCCCTACATTCGCTCAGGTATATATCGTTGACTATAATGTATTTAACATATATGATTGTTAGAATATTAATAATTAATTTTTAATTCTATCAGAATTTTAATGAAACTGTCCCTTGGGAAGGAAGAACTGATACCTTGATATCACGGTTTGTACATCCTATATGTACGACAAATTTTAGAACATTATATAACGAAGAACCAGATCGTCGTGGCCATGTGATGTGAATAAAAGGACTTGAATTTGATGATATTTTTATAATGTTAGATAACATAACTAAGTATCTTCACAGTAAGATAGGATGACATGGTTTACATGATCTTAATGTTGTTCACTTGAGTGATGATATTATAAGGAAAAGTGTAATATCACAGGTAAGATGATTCATAATTTAGAACTACTAACTCATGTATGTATTAAAAATTAAAGAAATATATTAAATTTTATAGGATATTTATGTTTAGTAACCAGTAATTCAGAGATCGGTATTCATGGTTACTATAACGAGGCTGTAGAAACGCACCCTTTCTTCTTTGCAAATGGTCCTGTATTTATGTCTAAGCCGAAACTGGAACCTCTGAATAATTTAGATTTATTCTTGTTATTTTCTAAAATACTTCTCTACAGTATACCATAAGGAATGATACCGTATCGCACCTAATCAAGTGCCTTAAGAAACATCAACAGGATATCACAGTAATCCCTTATCGACTGATATGTAAGTAAAAGTTATGTGTCATTGTTATACACAGTTATTTATCATTTTCTATTAATTCAGTTGTAGCCACTACAATATCTATGACACTGGTAGTAATTATGAGAACAATAATGATGTTCTATAAGAGGAAATGATGATTGGGAACAAAAACTTACAGGTAAGTCAATGTATATGTTATTTGCCATTTGAAAAGAAAGTTACTAACTTAGAATTTTTTGATAAATAATAATTGTGCAAAATATATTGGATTTCAAATTTGTCAAAAATTGAAATTTAAGAAGCATTGTAATAATATAACATTAATATTTTGATTTTTCAGGAGATATCATGCGGTGGATGGATAATATGTAAAAAATATTAAGCAGTATATGAATTTTCATATTGCGTAGAGATAACAAAATGAATTTTAAAAAATGTCGACATGGTAATAAGAAATAGCATCATGACAAAGAATATATAAAGACAGTTTCATTTTTTATAAATAAAAATTTGTTGTTCCAGATTTTGAAATATAGTGAAACGTTTAATTAGTATCTTAATATCTTCAAATAATTATTATTTTAGAATCAATTGTAATTGTATCATACGTACTTTTGAATTCGTGCAAGAACATATGTAATTTTGAAGTAGTTATTATTAGGAAATTGTTAGATGCGAACAGTATGCGAAATGTTAGTATGCAGTGTAATAATTATCAATCAAAACACAAGAATTAAATTCTTGAGGAAAAAATTTCCGGAATTTCTTATTTACACGATTATAAAGAAATCCATAATAAAAAGGAGCTGCTTTCTAATACTTCTCTTCCTTGTAATGCCTATGTTAATGATAACGAGGTTCGACTTTTTGTTTTTAGAGGGATACTGGAAAATTTGAAAGTACAGTACCATTGGGAAGAAAATCACGATATTGAAAACGATATTTGCAAGTAAATTTCCAAAAAATCTGTTTTCAAATTTTCGCTTTCTATTTCACATTAAAAGAAAGGGAGGGCTGCCTTCTTTTTCTGCAAGACAAAACAAACATTCTGAATCTCGTATCAATGAATGATGTCAATGAGTTATTTTTCTTTCCAGATTGAACAATATTCCAGATTTATTCATAATTTCATACTACGCGAAGAATAGACTTTCATAGGTATATAAAGGAAATATTAAGTATAGGAAAACTCTTTTTCGTTGTAGGTGACATATGCTTCACGGTTGAACACATATAAATGAAAAAGTACTCTTATGGAGAAAAAGAATTGATACCTTCGATTGACATTAGATAATGTATATAAACTTATGAACAATCACTATCAGTTTGTATTTTAGGTGCACACGCAGATTTGTTGGAGTTCTTATAAAATGTACTTCCTGTACGAACGTTTTATTCTTCCAAATTTTACGATACTATGTCTCATATAATAACTATATGGATTAAACGTAATATAAATGATCCGAAAATAGACTCGAACGACATTAATTGTCTTTCTATTTATACCAATATCGAAAATACAAGTAAAGCCGGAGCAATAGTATGCAAGAATGGACTATTTATTATTTTAAAGCAAATCATAGCATATTCAGAATGCACAGTATTATCATGAAATGTAAATGAATCAGTTGTAAACGAACGATTTTACTGTAAAATCGTTGCCTCCTTTTTTTCATCTGAAATATAGCAGCAATGAGTACATTCTTTTAATATATAATAAAACGAGATATCTTTATAAAGTTACATATGTCATCACTGGTAACTGTTATCTCGTATGACACCAAATATACCGTTAGTATGGAATGATATTTTTATGAAGATATACTTTAATGATAGATTTTATGAATGAAACGTTATATAAGAAAAATTATCTCTTGTCATTCTATGAAGTGTAGTAGCTAATGAAGATTAATTTTACGAAGTATTAGAGCAAAAGAGAATTAAAAAATTAAAAAGATCTAAATAAGATTGTTCGTGTAGCTTAATTATCTCAATTCTGGTACACCACTTGTTACATTCTAACTAATTAGCGCTAAACAATAACTTGCAAATATTAAAGATATTAACACCTTAATATTAACACCTAAAGGTTTTCAGGAAATTTTATAATATTTGATTATTGTATATCTAGTCATTGATTGATAAAATTTCTTGTATAAGCATAGATCGAGGTTGACGTCATACGCAGATTGCATATCATTGACAGGTATCGTTTTAATTTATTTTATGGCTAGAATCATTTGAATATTATACGAATAATTATTTCCATTCGAACGATTAATAAATCACGTACCTATAAAAGATATATTATGAAAAAGACGTGACGAAACAAAAAAATATTGGAAATTCCGTTGTCATTAGATCAATTATTTTTGCAATGATTTTTATTTCCATGTAATTACATATGAAATGGGTAATTCATTAACATCTCCTCGAATCGAATATAATTCGTTACACTTCACAACGATTCAAATAATGGACGGGAAATATATAATAAGTTTCCTGTCCTTGCGTTAAAATAGTACTGTACAAATCAGATGATACAGGAAATACCCAAAAAACCCAATTACATCCACATTGCATGACAGCACACTTGCAATGGATTTTTGTGATTTCAATGTCACAGACAATGACACAACTAATCAGAACACGTTCGAGGCTATAGACATTGAAATTACCGCGTGTTTAATACGTTTAAAGCATAAATCTAAATTTCACGCGATTATTTCTTTGTACATTGTGAAACTCTTAAATTATCTTAATCGAATAAATAATCCTAATGTAATAAAACATCTTGAAATAGACCTAGATATCTGAAACAGAAACTCGAAGGATAAGAAATCCTAAAAGGTACTAATCCTAAAATAACAAACTCCTAAATAATAAACAAGTGATAAAACCTGTTATAAATAATAAACCTTACCTGGAATAATCAAATCCTAACTAATCGAAAATAAAATAAGGCAAGCAATTCTTAATCTTTCAAGTAATTTTTCCGAAAACACAGAAAGATAGAGAAATTAAAAAGACGCAGCACAAATTGCAGCACAATGAAAGTTTCAGAGCGATGAATACGATCGTATTAAACTAAATAATTTTCAAAAGTGAAATTACACTGAAACGTATATCGATGATATTTGTCATTTCTACGATCTGTTTCGCTTGATCGTGCTTCTTTTCTGATGTAAATTCAATTTATAATACGAACTAAGTTTCCTTTATTATTATTAGTCCTGCGTCTTTTTAATTCGTCACTTCTTTTATTTCAGAACAATGACGAGCTCCAAGATGCTGTTCGGATGTTTGGCGTTAATTGCTTTTCTGCATCCATTAGTTCACGTTTGTACTTCGAGTAGTACAGCTCAAGGTTTGTACTTCGAGTTGTCTTTTTCCATGCACTTCAAATTCCAATACGATCTGGTCACGTGGCCTTCGTACAATTTCGAAATTTTACCTGTTTGGTAATCGTCAATGAAAAAAGAAGTTATGCGTGACCTCAACACATTGAAACAATTTTTATGATTCTTTATTTGCCGGTTGGTCAGCAAGTTAATGGAAAAATTTCACTTAACTATTCGCGTTAATTTCTTCGGTTTAACTTTTGGGAAATGCTTCGTTAGCTTCGGGAATATTCCAACGATTCGTTTTACGTACAAAATAAGCATGATAAATATTACATCACGGTAATGTAATATCGGAATATATTAAAGGTGTAATTTTGTCCGATTAATTATAATTTATTAATAATGGATTGAAAATACAGATATTAGTTAGACAGAGAAACGATGTTTGATTAACAGGAAAACTAAATGCAACGCTCGTATTTGCAACAAATAACTTGACAACTATTTGGTAACTCTCTCTCTCTCTCTCTCTCTCTCACTAGCAACTCTAACACTCGACAACACTCGCAACTCAATTCTAACGACTCTATGCTTCGACGTCTCGATCAACTCTGATTCTCGCAACACGCACACTTTTCGATTCGCCTTGGATAGCGAAACCGTCCTTCTTCTACCGTGGTCTATTGTTTCCCTCATACATACGTAAGAACTACCAACTACGTGCCTTTAGTCACGTAGGCACTCTTAAATGTAAACGAACCACAGAAACACGACGTACACGGTTTTTCTATTTTCAGCCGATCTCCAATCAAAGCTATTCTACGATATTACAATCGGCCTTTCCTGACAATCACATCTGCCCTCAGATGTGCTCATCATCGCCGCTCGCACTTACATCACTATCGTCAGCATTCCACCATTTCATGTGATCGGCTGCCGTGGAAGTTGTACGTGGCCCTTCGTGCTCCCCCTCTCGCTGCACTATGTATCGGTCATTTCGCAGGACTTTTATCACCCGATACGGTCCAAGAAACTTCGGATGCAGCTTTAGCCCGGGACCCCTCTGCATCCTCTCGATTGCCACTAGATCTGCCGTCCTGTATGCTGTCGCCTTCTTGCGTCTCCTGTTATACGCCCGCTTGTTTCGGATTTGGATCTCCTCAATCCGTCTCTTTGCGTCCGCACGCAGCTGATCTCGTTCCTCTTGGAACACCGCGGCCTGTTCGTCCTCGATGCTACTGCTCCTCTTTCGCTCTTCCTCTATCTTCCTCTCCGTTGTTTGTTTACCCATTTCACTCTTGTCAGGGGCTTTGATCGTCGTGGCAGCATCGTGACATTTTCGTAGGCTCGGTTCGTACATGGAAGACGTTAACAACTTACCATCTACCGAGACTATGATCTCTTCTTTTTCGAAGGTCTTCACGTTCATCGTGTCCTCGACAATCCCATCGTCGTCCTCGTCATCCACATCCTCTGTATATCGAATCTTCGTATCGATATTATTGGAGGGATTCCGCGCGTGCGACTTCCCTTGTCTTTTCGTTCGCCTTGCATTCACTCTCTTCGAGTCTATCCGAAAACTTGAAACAACCCTCACACCCGCAACGCTATCCTTCTCAGTAAATTCGCAAATATCATCAACAACATCCTGTTGCTGTTGTTTAGCCAGATTCTTCCTCCTCGTGATGTTCGCTAAGTCCTCCTGCTGGCCGCAAGAATCCGACGAGGACACCATCTCGTGGTCCACTTTACCAATCACCACGTGTCTTGCCACTATTCTCCGTTCCTCCGACACTTGCTGCACAGCTGCCCGATACTTCTTCAAAACTTCTGCTAACTCTTCTTTATTTTCTTCCAATTGCGACAGTAGCTCAGTTCGTTCGCGACTAGCTACATTAATCACGATCTTCTGCTTCGGAACGTTGCCGCAGTACTTCCTGCAACGAAGCCTGCGTCTCATTCGGTTCTTGCTCCAGTGCCTGTTTCGCTTTAACTGCAACTGCTCTAGCGCATTCTGCATCTTCTAACTGGTTCTTCAGCTGTCGTAAAGCTGCTTTACCCGTCGAGTCACCTTTCGATCTCTCCGGCATCGTTTGAGCGTCTCTTAGCAATGCTTTGGTTCTCTTCAAATCTCTTTTTAGACTATGTTGCATGTCCTTAACGTGTGACAAATCTATCTCACTCGCCTGTGTCTCTACATCTATCTTGAGGACTTCCGGACACTCATCGGGATTTTCGTCCTTTATTCTACTAATAAAAGATTCTCCCCCTTTTATACTTATTTCAACAGTGTCCAAAAAGTCTGCGCCAATAATAAGCGAATGTTGCATCACTGTGTCTGGAACTACGTGTATGGTTATACAGTACGACTCATTGTCTATAATAATGTTCGTCGAAAATTTCCCGAGCGTAAAATTCCTTCCGGAACCGACACCGCCAAATCCAACGATTTCCCGACTTAATCTGGGCGCTCCGATTTTCACATGCTGATCTGCTCGCATTAGAGTCAGCTCACTACCGGTGTCTATCAACGCGCTCAATTCGAAATTTTCCATCTTAACATCCTTACAACGCCTTGTTTGTAACGACCGAAACACGCTGTAAACTTTTTTTGACGGCTCACCCAGTGCCTTGTCGCATTTTGATGCGATGTGTCCGTACTCCCTACATTTGAAGCATTTAGGTCCTCTCGACTTCCTCGCATCTCCAGATCGACCGGGTTCCTTGTTCCTCTCGGTTTCGGACAGCTTCGCCACCGGCTTTACCCTGCTACTCTTCGGCTCCTCAAATTTCGTCCTCATCTCCATATCTCTTTTTATCGCTTCGTAGCGCCTGAAACGCTCTTTTAATTGCTCGATATTCCTGGCTCCGTATAGCACAGTCTTGTTCGCGACCTCGTCGGGAATGCCTTGAATAATGTAGTCTATCAAGGATTGCGTATCAACCCTTCCTTGTTTTGCAATCCCGCACATGTGATACATATATTGTTGCAGACTCTCATCTGCTTTCTTCTTTCTATGGGATAACTCGCCATGTATCTGTTGGTCGCTTACTACATTTTCAAACTCATTCCTCAACGCCTTTTTTAGCTTTGCCCAGAACTTCGCGCATCGCTCTTGTCGTACGAAGGCCTGAGCGGAGCCTGCGAGTAATTTCTTAGCATAGGCCACCATGTGGGCGTCTGACCAACCCCACACTTCTGCCATTTCCTCGAAGTCTTCCACCCACTGATTTACACTCAGCAGATCATCCCCGCTGAATTTCTCTAATGAGTCTTCCACGTCTTTAAGACTCAACATCGAACCGAAGCATATACTTCTGCTGATACTCATCGCGGTCCTGATACACCGCTCGCGTGCCTCTCCTGTATTCTCGCGCGCCTTGTTTATCGTCCTCGCCTTCACTTTCGTCGGAGCTCTCTTCTTCCGACGATACATCGTCTCCTTCTAGGGCCGCCTGTAGCCGCGCGCGTAGTTCGGATTTTCTTCCCGTTACCTTCAACCCCAAGCTAACGAGAAGCGCTCTCAGCTCTTTCGTCCTCAGCTTCTCGAGGTCTTCCTCTCCCTCTTGACTGCGTTCGGCTCTCTGCTTGCTTCTTAGATCTCGCTGGTTTGTTGGTTCTTCGCCACGCTTCGAATCCTTAGGAGTAGATCGACCAGGTTTGCACGCTTTGTTCAACCTGGCAACCAGCACTGATCTCGCACCGGATATAGGCAGATTCATCTGTGCGAGCTTACTCCTCAGCTCCTCCAGCGTCAAATCCTCTTCACCCGACAATCGTTCGTCTTCAACGTTTGCCATTTTATTCTATTCTTTTCTACTCCCGCACAAATAGCTCCGTTAAATCGTATCGTTTCTCTGTCTTATTCAATCCCGGACGAGCCCCCACTTGTAATATCGGAATATATTAATAATGGATTGAAAATACAGATATTAGTTAGACAGAGAAACGATGTTTGATTAACAGGAAAACTAAATGCAACGCTCGTATTTGCAACAAATAACTTGACAACTATTTGGTAACTCTCTCTCTCTCTCTCCCTCTCTCTCTCTCTCTCACTAGCAACTCCAACACTCGACAACACTCGCAACTCAATTCTAACGACTCTATGCTTCGACGTCTCGATCAACTCTGATTCTCGCAACACGCGCACTTTTCGATTCGCCTTGGATAGCGAAACCGTCCTTCTTCTAACGCGTTTTTAAAACGCGAAGGCGCTATCACTTTCTAAAAGCGTCGTCTTTACATTTCCGATGGCCACGGGCACATCCGACTGCCAGATATACAATGTATTATAAGAGTATCATTACCATACTTTTCATGAAAAGAGCAATTTTTCTTGATAACTATACTCTGTAACATAGATTGAAGTCGCTGATTTGATCCCTCTGATATCGTTGTCTTATGAGAGTCTCGCCTGGTCTTGATTGGTTCTGTTGACTCTTATCGTTGTGAAAAATCGATTCGTTGTGTACCTTTTTTGTATAGAGAATTATTTTGTGGTAGAATATAATGTTGTAATATTTGTGGTCTTTACTTTGCTAATTTTGTCACTGAGCCGCTCTTTGGTTCGTTGAGCGATTCATATTCCGCATATATTCCGTACTTGCTTCGCTTGGTACTTTTATAATTTTCGCAGTTACAATAAAAAATTTAATTCTTAACAGATTAAAGATTTAACCTCTTGCTTTATAGTGTACAATAATTTTTTTCTTTTTTTCTTTTTTTTTTTTTTTTTGTATAGGTTATGTGATCCATAGTTTGAGTAAGTAGTACATATATATATATTTACGTGACAAGCTTTCATTTCAATCTATATTTAAGATTAATATTTTATCAGTTTCTGTTCGTAACAACATCGAAGTAGTCAATAAGTTTGAAGAGTATAATTAAGGAAGTTATGAAGCAAGAGGTTAAGAACAAATTCTGAAAGAGGTTATGTACAACTCAGTAGTACTGCTTTACATTACTTTGCGAATTACTTTTCAAGCATAAAAATAGTTTAACAGCCACTTATAGTTACTTCCTTACCATTACATTCATTAAATTCGTTTGATTTTGTAAACAAAATAACCACGCTGACCAGTCTCTCATTTAAAATAGAATTATTTTGTCATATATCCAACAGTTTACTTTCTCTTCGTAAATATTATTAATAATTTTATCGATTTCGTATACTTCCATCCTTCGTATAAGTGACAATGAATCAGAAGAGTTTCATAGCAATATTGAACAACATACAGTCAACTACAACACCATTAGATACATCCACCATACAGTCAACTACAACACCATTAGATAACAGCAATACAATAGATTATAATTTTCTACGTGTCATTGATTCATCATCATCATTTTCCATTTTTTTAGCATATGTAAAAACCATCCAATTTAAAATGTTTAAATAACAATAGCCTATACAATATAATTTTATGTAAAAAAATTGATTATACCGTGTTTTAAAACCGTGCTTTAAAATCGATATTCGCTGAAACAATACATCGCTCTGCGCTTCCAATTTGTTTTCGCACGAAGTATCAGTCCACTCATTGTTACCGTCACCATCTCTACCGTAATCTATATTACTCGAATAAATTCTATATCTTGATTATTTTAACGAACTTCCTTATTTTTTGTTTTTTATGACTTTAATTGGCAATTTCCATAATGTTCTATAACTTGACAATAGACTGATAATATTTCAGGATATATATATACATACATCATGTTTTTGAGGATTCTGTAGTAAAATATATTATAATAAATTATAGGAAAAACAAACTATTTAAGAAAAAATTACCACCTTCGAGTAATAAATTATAGAAGGTTACCAATGTAATTTAAAACTTAAAACTTAAAAATAATCTATTACACGTAACAAAGAAAAAGATTTCTTCGCAAACGGTAACTCGAAAATTACAGCCATTGCTGTAGAAACATAGTTTTACAGGGAGAAGAATTTCGCTAGAAACTCTCGACGATGTCACATCAAGCGAAAATTCAATAAAGCGATTACTAACCATACTACCAGCGGCAATCGTGTTACGGCAATTCGTAAATAAGTTAGTCTTCTATTTGCAGAAACGTCTCTGGCAATATCGTCACACTCTTGATTACGTCGGCGCTATCAAATGGTCTTTGGAAGAAAGTTTTCCATTATCTACTTTTGCCCATGGCGTCGTTCCAACAAATGAATTCGAGTTCTGAATCGCTTTGTCTCGTATTACGACTTTATAACGGTGTTTCTTTAAACTTTAAACGATCGTAATAAATGTATTTACCCTGAATCATTTATAAACTGAACCGGAATATACAATTTTAT
Organism: Bombus vancouverensis nearcticus; assembly: GCF_051014615.1. NCBI lineage: Eukaryota > Metazoa > Arthropoda > Insecta > Hymenoptera > Apidae > Bombus > Bombus vancouverensis. Next base: position 165,585 of record NW_027468924.1, on the reverse strand, counting down.
TCCGCAAAAATCATAAAGTTGAAAGTTAGGAACGAATAACAAATGAATAACCTAGTTTCATTAAAAGGCACGTGGTTAAGGTACGCCAATCCGCGTAATAACTTTGACACTCCAATTATTATAAAATATGTATCCTTAAGGGATTTTTTTGCGCGAATGCAAAATACTTTTCATACGTGCATAAATACTGAATAAATGGGACGTGATTTTCAATATTTCTTTTTGTAGAATTTATAACAAAGTAACTTTTTCACAAATGTTTTCGCTAACATTTTTACAACGTAAATGTCTTCTTTTGTAATTAATAATTTCAACATTTCTCTGAACTTTCTTCGTTGCGATAAAAAAAATATACAAAGCTTATGACGTGCTTGTTTAAAAATATTTATACGGAACAAGACTTTGAATTTGTCAGACCAATCGTCCTAACGAACGAATAAATTAAACGACCCGTAACAAAAAATTATTCCTGTCATTGAGTTGCGTTGAGTGGCGGAAACCATTTATAACACGTCCCATACAGCGTAGATCGCATACACGTCTTAGGATGTATTTTTGGTACTTATATATACTCTATATATATTCTTACTCTATATATACTTATATGTACTCTATATATATTCTCTATCTTAGATATACCATAAAATATTTCGTGAAATCGCGTATTCGTGTCTAATGTCAGGGATTCTCTTTCCACAAGTCCGCGTTTTCTATATTATCTTTCTTCCTTATCAGTAGGCATTCTCACAATTTGTGATTAATACTGCTCGTACAGGAATGTTAGGTTTTTGACGTTGTAAAATTTCACGTGAAATAATAATGCCTATATATTGACTAATTTATCAATTAATTAAATCCGTGTATATCAAGTTTTCTATAATTTACTACTTTCGTGTAACTACAGAAATTTGATGCAATATAAAACTTGATTAAAACAGCGATTCATTAGGAAACGAGAATAATGATGCAAATATTTTTTGTAGCCATTATATAAGATTTCGATCGCATAATTAATCAGTATCAACTTACCGGTCTTTAACGGTAGAATAGAAAGAAGTGCAGGCGGTACAGAGACCGCAATTATGATCACTTTCAGGTAGAATCTCCAACAGTGGTACATCTTCTTAGTCGTAATAAGTCGCGATCAGAAGCGTAAAAGAAGTTTAGCAGTGGCGTAAGTACCGCACTAGCCAGAAGTATCTGCGACAGAAATCAGAATACACTCTTTTTCGCATGGTTGGATCAATTTCGCGTGGGACTAACCTGATTGAACCTAACGCGGGATAATTGTGTTAAGGAAGTGATACATTTACACTGTACATGAGAGTGTGTGTGTAAGGGCCAGAGGGCGTCAAGGTCTTAGTGGAGACAAAAGACTGTTGCCAGATGTTAGAAGAATCTAGGATAGTCGGTTGGCGACAAGCGTGCGTGCAAGACGTTCTTCAGAGTGTAATATAGATGTATAACTGTTGTGTGGGAAATATAGTCAATTATTTGTATTCCCAAATCCTCGAATTTCCTTAACATGGTAGCAGAGCGTGGTTACTAGTTTTGCAAGATATTTAGTGCGTGGTTACGATCTTGCGAGTGAGTTTTCAGTAAAGAAAAAAAAACTTTCAGAGGAACAAAATATACTTCGAGCACGTAGGAACGCTTGAGTAAGAAAAGAAAAAAAAAAGAAGAATCAATTAAAATGGAGGGATCGGAAATCATGATACCTATATTCGATGGCGAGGATTATGGAATGTGGAAGCAAAGAATCACGATGTTTCTCAAATATAAGGAATGCGAGGTTGTTACAACTAGAATGAAGAACGAAAGAGACGATGAAGACTGGGACAAAAAGGATTTGAAGGCGATAAATATAATTTATAGTGCAATATCGAACAGACAATTGGAGTATGTTAGGGAAGGAAAAACGGCGTATGATATAATAAAGAGGTTCGATGAAATGTACTTGAAAGAGTCGACGGCACTGCAGATCGTATGCAGAAGGAGATTGGAAAACATAAGACTGGAGAACTACAGTGATTCAGCATCATTCTTTAACGATTTCGAAAAATTAATAAATGAATTAAAAAGTGCGGGCGCACAAGTAAGTGAGAGGGAAAAGCTGAATTACATGCTGAATACGTTAGCCGAAGAATACAGCTACATAGCGGACATAATAGACGCATTGAAAGAAGAGAATCAAACGGTAGCGTATGTGAAAAATAAAATAGAAATAGCAGAGAAGAAAAATAAATCCAATGGAGGAGAAAGGCAAACCAACGCCTTTTCTGCAAAAAAGGAAGGATGCTTCAGATGTGGAAGATTAGGACACTTTGCGAGAGAGTGTCAAAATGGCGTCCAAGCGGGAAGCAGTAACGGCTATTGGCATGGGCCAACACGTGGTCGAAACAGAGGAAGAGAGAACAAAGGCAATACGAGCAGAGGACGTGGAAACTTTCATCGTCAATCAAGAACCGGCACGGGCGAGCATGGAAACTCAAGAGCAGGCATATGGACAGCAACGGCGCACGCAGCAAACAGCAGTGAGACGAATGAAATAAGTAAGAACGAAATAGTGTGGCTATTAGATAGCGGTTGTACCGATCACATAATTAATAATATAAATTATTTCGATAAATCTATCGACCTAAAAGAACCGGTAAATATATTATATATTCAGGCGATAATAGACCGATAAAAGCGACAAAAGTTGGGAATGTTATAAGTCATTTTGAAGCATTCGGAAAACAAAATAAAATAAATATGAGGAAAGTATTTTACGCGAAAGAAATGTCCGCAAATTTGATTAGTTTAGGTAAACTAACAGACAATAAGAATACGGTTATTTCCAAAGGAAATATTGCGAAAGTAATAGATGAGGATAATATACTTACAGCTGTAGCGTTCAAAGAGAATGGGACATATAGAATAAAAAGTATATTGAAAGGGAAGAAGCACTTAGTAAACAGCGCCGAACGTAGTGGTATGAGTAAAAAGGAAAGATGGCATAGGATGCTAGGACACGTAAATTTTAAATATTTAGAGATTTTGGGTAAAGAGCAGCTAGTGACTGGCATACCGAATGAATTTGAAAAGGAACTTTTGAAATGTAGGGTGTGTATAGAAAGCAAAATGCATAACTTACCTTTCAAAAATAATCGAACTAAGGCTAAGGAAATAATGGAAATTATTCATACGGACGTATGTGGTCCCTTTAAGACTACCGGATTCAATGGAGAAAAATATTTCATTTCATTTATCGATGATTATAGTAAAACAGCTAGGATCTATTGTATAAAATCAAAAGATGAGGTCTTTGATTCTTTCGTACAGTTCGTAAATGAAGCCGAAAATTTAACGGGCAAGAGGTTAAAAATATTAAGATGCGATAATGGTAAAGAATATTTAAATAATCGAATTTATAAATTTGCTAGGGATAAAGGTATAAGAATAAATAATTGCCCAACATACGTACATGAATTAAACGGGACAGCGGAAAGGTATAATAGAACAGTGATGGACATGGCGCGTTGCTTGTTAGCGGAAGCGAAAGTACATAAAAGGTACTGGCCGGAAATAGTTTGTACAGCGGAATAACACCAGCTCAGATAAATGACCCTCTAACTTACCTTTGTCCTCATCGACGTCAGTGATTTTAAAGCTAGTTATAAAGTGCACTTCTCAGCCAGCGTCCACGGCAGTCAATATTATTTAACGGGTCTTAACGCGATGTAAAAAGGGAAAAAGGAGGAAAGAAGGAACAGGGAAGCAAAGAGGAAAAACGAATTTTTCATTTTCTCGAAACTGGATCAAGTTTCAGGCTGCTCGCCAAACTTCTGTAGCTAACTCAGTCTGTAGCTAACGAGACAAGATTAGACAAACCACGCTTTAAAATTCCCACAGAACTATAATAATCCTCGAAATCAATACGATTCGTCGATCCATCGCCTGATTAAAAAATGAGATAGGATGAAGCTCACTAGTCGGCCTTTGAACTTTCAATAGTGATTCTCTGTAAATGCTTGAAATTGACGCTTGGATTCTTTCCGGATTAACTAGCTTTGCCCCTCCCTCCCTTTATCTATTTTCTTAGATCGACTTAGACTGCCACAACATATTATCTTTCTTTCTTTTCTTTTCTTTTCTTTTCTTTTCTTTTCTTTTCTTTTCTTTTCTTTTCTTTTCTTTTCTTTTCTTTTCTTTTCTTTTCTTTTCTTTTCTTTTCTTTTCTTTTCTTTTCTTTTCTTTTCTTTTCTTTTCTTTTCTTTTCTTTTCTTTTCTTTTGATCTTTTAAAGCCCTAAATCGCTGGCTATTTTGTATACTATATATTTTGTACACTCAATTACTCTGTAAGTCATAAGTACATATGTTTTACAACGTTATTTGTCATATTTCAGTTAAACCCCAGAAAAGCCAGAAATATATTTGCAGCGTGTTTTAACGCGTCCCTGGCAAAGATCTCAAAAACGAGTTGCGACACAATTTAAAGCGACAAATAGCACCGCGTATCTCGTTGTGGTAACACACGGTTCGCCAGCTTTTTAAAAGCGCTCTCCGTTTGCTTTTTCCTCTCTTCTCTTCCCCTGTCTCTTCGTTTTTTCTTAACGAGCAAAACCATTTTCGCGAGGACGAGAGTACGGAAATGACGTACTGGCAATTTTGTTTTGTGATAATACAAGCAGCTCGGTTTCAGTGAATTAAACTTGGCCCCAAGCTTCTACTTATCCCCACCTTCCTTTCCTTTATTTTCCCTTCTATATCCCGTGTTACTCGTGAAGACGAACAATGGTTCAGATAGATGATAGGCAGATTTTCGAGAACTAAATAAATATACGGTCGCGGATCGGTATCCTTTACCCCTCATTGCGGATCGAGTCGCGAGATTGCAAAAGCGAGATATTTTATTATTCTGGACATGGCCGGTGGGTTTCTCCAAATCCCTATTCATCCTAATTCTAGGAAGTATACAGCATTGATTACCCTCGATGAACAATTTGGATAATAAGTTGTTGTTTTCTTCGAATTCTTTTGTGCCTTTGTTCGATCCATTCTAAGTCGATCTAAGAAAATAGATAAAGGGAGGGAGGGGCAAAGCTAGTTAATCTGGAAAGAATCCAAGCGTCAATTTCAAGCATTTACAGAGAATCAAGCGGGCTGGTTAAGGTCGTGAGTTGAGCAATTATCCCGCGTTAGGTTCAATCAGGTTAGTCCCACGCGAAATTGATCCAACCATGCGAAAAAGAGTGTATTCTGATTTCTGTCGCAGATACTTCTGGCTAGTGCGGTACTTACGCCACTGCTAAACTTCTTTTACGCTTCTGATCGCGACTTATTACGACTAAGAAGATGTACCACTGTTGGAGATTCTATCTGAAAGTGATCATAATTGCGGTCTCCGTACCGCCTGCACTTCTTTCTATTCTACCGTTAAAGACCGGTAAGTTGATACTGATTAATTATGCGATCGAAATCCTATATAATGGCTACAAAAAATATTTGCATCATTATTCTCGTTTCCTAATGAATCGCTGTTTTAATCAAGTTTTATATTGCATCAAATTTCTGTAGTTACACGAAAGTAGTAAATTATAGAAAACTTGATATACACGGATTTAATTAATTGATAAATTAGTCAATATATAGGCATTATTATTTCACGTGAAATTTTACAACGTCAAAAACCTAACATTCCTGTACGAGCAGTATTAATCACAAATTGTGAGAATGCCTACTGATAAGGAAGAAAGATAATATAGAAAACGCAGACTTATGGAAAGAGAATCCCTGACATTAGACACGAATACGCGATTACACGAAATATTTTATGGTATATCTAAGATAGAGAATATATGTAGAGTACATATAAGTATATATAGAGTAAGAATATATATAGAGTATATATAAGTACCAAAAATACATCCTAAGACGTGTATGCGATCTACGCTGTATGGGACGTGTTATAAATGGTTTCCGCCACTCAACCGCATTTGAATTTGTGAACACGATCGAACAATTGACACGAATTATTAATTCCCGTCTCTACTCTAGTAACGATTTGCTTTGGAACGAGGTCGAATCGTTCTGATTCCGCGCATGATTAACAAATAATTACAGAGGACATCAATTACTTGGATGGTCTTCCTGAAACTTGATCCAGTTTCGAGAAAATGAAAAATTCGTTTCTTCTCTTTGCTTCCCTGTTCCTTCTTTCCTCCTTTTTCCCTTTTTACATCGCTTTGTTTTACATCGCAATTTACATTTATTTGTAAAGTTTGAATCTCCTCGATATTGAAGATGTTGAAGCTGCAAGTATGTATTTCATTTTAATCCATTCGAGACCGAGATTTAATTGTAAGACGATACCTAGGTGTCGGTACGATCTGAATGTTTAGTTGGAATGATTCTGTGTTTTACTCTCTCCAGGGTATCCTTTTCATACTTTGATTTTAAATCGATGACAATCTTAAATAGTATGCTTCATATTTTTAAAATATAAAATTATATACTATGTTATTCTATAATGTATTATGTACAGTTATATATATATATATATATATATATATATATATATATATAATAATTCTATGTTGAAAAAAATATGAAACTAACATGATATATACATTACTACATAAGTTATATATAAAATATGTATATTATATCCTTGCCTACTGACTGATATGAATTTCTTTCGGTCTCGAATGCGTTAAAAGAGAGCGCAAAGAAGTCGAAATTACTTATTGTAATTAGTAAAACGACCTGAGAGGCAGACAGATACAAGAAAGAAGGAATATTATATTAGCGGCATCATCATGTTTTTGCTCTCTTTAAGTCTTTCATCGAGACAGACAATCTACAGGTATTAATCGACCAATTTCTTCAAGCTGATAACTTCGAATTGATGTTTATATATAAGAAGTGTTATGTGTTAATCTGTCTAAATGTTTAAAAGGTGTTATAAATTAAATGTTGTTAAACGATACGTAATTGCCTTTTGATCGTAAATTTTACTATCAAGGGGTCTTTTATGTATGCGTAATCATTGTGAATTATACCAATTTATGTGATCGATATTAAAGGTGTTTAAAAGCATGTATTTTTTTCTATATTATTATTCTCCTATATTATTATCCTATATTATTATAGCATTCCTATATTATTATAATATCCAATTACATGTTGATACACAAGATATACAGATTATTATTTATAACGTTTTGGTTTTCTTAATTGAGTCATTCGTTTAGTACAAATGATAAGAAATTAGTAATAATTCACAAAAAAGGGATATTGCAGTAGAAATATTATAAAAAAACATTTTCTGTTTTAGTGTAGAGTTACTCCTTCTTACAGACAGTGTCGTACAAATCTGTACGTCTCTGAGAAAATGTAGGCATCTGAGCCCTTACTTCCTCAACAACTTTTAGATCTGATAGAAAAAAGAAACATACGAAGTAATAAGTAATGCTTACTAATAAATTCAACAAATACAGAGGAAGATGGCTAAATCGATAAATTAACGAGACTAAAAATTAATTACATCATGGATCTCTCGCTTTTAATTTTAAGCTGTAAATTACCGATATCGGTGACTGCCATATTCTCTTGAGTTTCCAAATCGTAAAGAATCTTTCCCCAGGGATTGGTCAACTGTGTATGTCCCCATGCGACGTAACTTGCTTAAGGAACACGAGCCGGTGATATGCAGGCAACGTATAATTGATTATCATTCGCTCTGAAACGCTGAAGTAATGACCAGTGCAGTGGTCCAGTGGTCATATTGAATGCCGCTGGATATATCAGCATTTGGCAACCTAACCCAGAGAAGCAGGAAATATGAAGCCACCGAATACCAATTAACTTCGTAGTTGCACGGTTCACATTCCATCATTTCTGAATATGCGAGGACAGTCCTCTTATTGTGCTTTTAATTCTTTTATTTGTTTCATTTTCAGCAAATATACTGGTTTTTTAAATTAAGCTTCTTTTTATACAGAGTTACAGATTATATTAATTTTATATAGAATATATTTAAGAAAGATATTTAATTTTTTGCTAGTTAAGTATTGATCGATTAAGTTACTGTACCTTTGTTCCGATAAATGCGTGCCATTTCCTCGAATCTAATATCATAGCAAATGCCAATACCTATTTTGCAGCCCTTCACATCGAACGTCGTTAGGGAGTTACCAGGACTGAGTGAATCACTCTCTCGAAAAGTAATCTTATTAGGAATGTCGATGTCGAATAGATGTACCTAATAACATAAAAATGTGGTCGCTAATTCTATTGCTGCAACTTTTCTAATTTAATATCAAAGTTACCAACTCCTAAACTTTAATTATTTTTTATTTAATAACTGACAGCGTTTTTATCACTTTCTTTTATTAAAGAATCTTATCATTTAATAATGTTTAAAAAGGAGAAAAAATAAGTATAATAATATTTTAAGTATGTGAAAAATTTATACAACAACAAACACATTACAACAAAAATGGGCGTTTCCCGTATCATAACGTATTTTATAAACCGTAAATTATAGAATTGGTTATAGTATACGTATGTACATATGTATATTCCTAAATTATTCCTAGATAGAGTCACTTTCTTCACCCCAATATTTTCAAATTCAAAGCCATAAAGGAATATATTACTTACCTTTCGGTGCTTTGCTATCAAAGTTCCATCGGGACCCCAAATAGTACAGGTATTGTACAATTTATCGCCCTCTATTTCAGGCATCGTACCACCAACTACATAGATGTTGTTTTCTTTAGCTGCGTTCGATGAAGCAACGCTCGTTTCACCATCAGGAATACTCTCGGCGTATTTTGGAAAGTACTCTGCATTGCAATATTTCAATTAATGAAAAATAACTGTCTTTTGTTCCAACCATAAATTAAATTGAAATGTTTGTCAGTTTTTTATTTTTTAAATTATTAAAATAACTAAGTTTTATATTTCGACTTAATTAAATATGCAATTACTTAGCTAATAGTATATATAATAAATCGTTTCTACAGGTTCAAAATGAAAAATGAATATTTAGAAATATTTAATTACGACAATGCTATTTGTGTTAGCATCAGTGGCTTGTTACTCAACGACTTTGCTAGTACTTTTTGAAACATAAAGTTAGTTTTCAATTAACACTTATACTAGAGGCGGAATTATAAATGCAAAATAATTGACAATACTAATTTATAAGTACCTAATTATTAGTATCTTCACAAATATATTTATACAAAAATCACGATAATCATGAAAATGGGGAAATCCTATATTCTCGAATCAATTCACAATTTATTTTGTATATTAATTAGATTCCGCGCTCATCAGTACGTACTCACTGGCGACATCGAGAAAATGTATCGGCAATTCCTCGTACGACCAGAGGATCGGAAATATCAAAGGATATTATGGCGCAGCGCGAGTGGAGAAACAGAAACATATGAGCTTAACACCGTAATACTCTTATCATAGAAATAGAAGCAGTCCTCAATTCCCGCCCGCTAACTCCTATCTCCACCGATCCAAATGATCTCCTAGCCCTCACTCCCGGACATTTCCTCATTGGCGATTCATTAATGTGCTTACGTGATCGAGATTTCAGAGACATTCCATCGAACCGACTCTCCAAATGGCAGCTGGCATAAGGAGTATTTGAACGAGCTAACCAACCGCAATAAATGGAGCAAGGGTGGACACAGCATCCAAAAGGGCACAATCGTCATCCTCGGAGAGGACAACGTTCCCTCCATGCATTGGCCTCTGGGCCGAGTTATCAAGGTTCATCCAGGCGCCGATGGTGTCATCCGGACAGCTACAGTTCAGACGGCAAAGAGCATTTTGGATCGGGGCGTCAAAAGGCTTGTCCCACTGCCAATTCAACCCGATCTCGAGAAACCCGAACAACTAGCCACCGAGACGAAATAAGATGGGAACTTCAACCACACCTCGCTAGTTTGATCGGTACCCTCTCAACGGGGGGAGAATGTTACGCCATGCGGCTTACCATAGGTCATATTCTTAACTATCGATCGCGGCACTATAATGTCGCAGACGGATCGTCGCGTCTGCCCGGCAAACAAACATTGTAGTGGCAAGCGCGTGGTTCATTAAGCAGGGCGACTTCCAGAAACGTCGACTCGTGGCCCGTATTTTACCTCGCAGTAAAAGAATGTGGCGTGATCCGAACGTAGTGGGGGTCGCCTTCCAGAAAAAACGAAAAAAATCGAAAGGCGTTCAGAACTTTTCGAGAAGTCGAACCGTCAACACATGTGGTATGTCGCGCATTACTTATCAACCAAAACGCAGTTACATTTTTTTTGTTCCTTTTATATCTTTCTAGTTAATAAGTTGTTGAAATAAACATTAATTTATTTGTGTTAATTCTGTGGAATTTCATTGAACTACCCTTATTATCATAATCGAAATAAGGGGATCGATCAGTTCGTGGCGTCGATTATTTAACCGTAACGGGAACTTACAACTCTCGTTGACGTGCTATCTCGCGATCGCGTCTCTCCGCGAACGGTCGAAACAAAATGATTCACTAAAAACTGTCCTGAATTCCTAAGAATTTATTTACCGCAAAACTGACAAAGTGTTTATTTAAAAAATGAGGTTGAAGGTAGTCCTTTTCTTTCATTTCATTCATTTTCATTTTCTTTCTTAAGTATGGCTAACACAATATCTAATCAATTAAAATTTTATATTTTCACGTGAAAAGTTTCTTTAGATAATTATTATCAACATGATGACTAACTCTTACGGATTAATACGTGTCTGTAGGGCAATCCGGTGGACTTGATCGGCTTTTTACTTCGAAAGTTGAGTAATCGGTGTCGCTTTCTTACGCATCTTTGAACTGTATAAATGTTTTAAAATTGTTTGATCCAGAATGTACCACACCGGACAATCAAGAAGGCAGGTGCCTTGACTACAGAAAATGTAAACCTCTGCAAGAAATATGGCAGATACAGTACCGTACAGCCACCGATTTTTATAGACGATCAGTGTGCAGATACCAGGGCAATGTTACGATCGTTTGCTGTCCGAACGATCCAAACAAAGAGAAGAGAGAAATTTTAATAAAAACTGTGTACAAGTATAAGGCTTTGCGACCACCATACTGTGGTTTTAGCAACGTCTCTCATACCAGGCTGGTCGATGGTAAACCAGCTGAACTTGGTACGTTTTATGTCTTTCTTTCCGATTAATAATAAGCCATTTACTGCAAAGAATGAACTTTAAAGGCATTAAACAGCACATCAATGTACATTTCAATTAGACTAAATAATAATGCTATGATTTCATCGGTAGTAACTTTACTTATTAACTTGAATTATTTCTTTCTTTTACTTCATGTTAGAAAGAGTATCTTTTTGCTTGAAATAAAAAATTGATATAGGAGTAATAATATGGATAGAGATCAAAAACTGTTAGGGCAGAAATTACACGTTTGAACTTTATAGTTCAGTATAGTTCAAATAGAAATTATATAGAATTATTTAATAATTTGTATTTCACTGGAATAAAAATTTAATTTCTGTCTTTATCAAATCTCTATTTCAGAGTATTTGTACGTATGTACTTATCGTCTGCTGTATGATCGAATATCGAATAGGTAATAATCGTTGTTACTCGTTACGTGAGAAAAAATTATGTATATTCACAACTATGACTATTGCATTTTAGGCGCTTGGCCATGGATCGCTGCATTAGGTTTTCGTAATCCCCGACACCCAGACAAACCACTATGGAAGTGCGGAGGTTCCCTGATATCGGCTAGGCATGTTTTGACCGCAGCACATTGTGCACATATGGATGGAATAGAAAACATACGCAATCATAATATTGCCATTCTTAGATTGGCGGAGGAGGTGCCATTTTCGAGTAAGTCCTCAAATATATATATATGTATATATATATATATATATGCTATTGAGTATTACTGAAGTATCATATCCTGAAATTTCTTACTGTACACATATATTGTGTCATAAAGCGTGTACAATTCTTTCTCATACTTTTGGTCATTCGTTTCCTGCATTTTCATTTATTTTTTTATTTTTCAGGGTACGTATATCCCATTTGTACGAAAGAGCCCCTACGAAAGAGCAACTTCGTCGGCTATAACCCCCTTGTTGCTGGATGGGGAGCGTTAAGATATAGTAAGTGATATCAATTTTATAATAAAATTAAACAGTTCCAGTCTTAAATATCTTTCTTATTTTCTTCGTAGGACGACCACGACGTAATGCATTAATGGTAGTACAAATGCCAGTGATTAAGAACGCCGAATGCAAAATAGCTTGTTCCAAATTTCCTAATGCACCTGATATCACTGATGGTATAATATGCGCCGAACATGCTCAGGGTGGAAAGGATTCTTGTACGGTAATTAAGTTACAGAGTTACTACAAACTATACGGTATCTGAAGACACGTCAATTCGAATTAACATCAAATCGACGTCTTAAACATTAGAAATAATAGATAAACACAATTCAATAGTTTTGCCCACTTCTCACACCTCATTATGGTATTTAATCTAATTTCCTTCTAATCTTAGTTTTGCTCAAAATACATATAACATGTACATTATAAATTGGAGTATTTCAATACACAAATCAATAGAAGATTATTACTGTATATAAGTATAATTTCAATACAATTCGATCGATATATTTCAGTATCTTTGATTAAAAATTTAACGATCCTTTCAGGCTGACCGCGGCGGACCACTGCTGATACAACATTGTATTAACCTCGTATTTAATAGGTATTGTGTCTTATGCTTATAAGTGCGGCACAGCTGGCTATCCCAGCGTTTACACTAGGGTCACATCGTACCTTGACTTCATTCTCCAAGCGATGCAATAATATGATATTACTGTTCCATAAATATCATTGTGTAAAAAACCTAAAGTTGGATTTTCTTATTGTGGAGATCAGAAACAGCACAAATTTGCATTGCTTTGTACGTTACAAATTATAGGCTTAAAATGTACGGAATGTAACTTTGAAACGACACTAATTTTCTACGCACGATAAACCTCCACGACTTAGGTATGTAAAGATGATAAACGTATATTAATTCTATTAATTTGGTAATAATAAACCAACTTTCTGAGAAGTTCTGTAAATTTCGTTTCTGTTGTATCAAGAGAATAATGGAATATTCCACTTAGATCGTATACTTCTTGTATGTACATACAAAATTTTCCGGCTAATCTAAAACACTTCATAAGATAGAGAGATTCTGGAGATTCGGACACAGAGAGTGCATAAAATACAAGATAAGTCTCGTGTCTTTCAAAATTATTTTTTATTCGCTAAAAACGTCCTGTGTACTCATGCAATCACATGCAACCTCGAAACTTCGCTTATTTTTTATCACTTTCCAATTCAATACACTGTTTCTGCATTTTTGACTATATGTAAGAGAAATTTCCATTCAGCCAAAGGTGTACTTACAAATTATAGATTCCTATACGACTCTCGGTAAAAATTTATCCGCACTACAGATAGTTAAAATTTCTGTCGACCGTATTGATCCATCTGCACTCTTCGTATGACGTCAATATCTGTTCAGTGCTGCTGCGTAGGTTTCATTATGTTACGTCAATTCGTTTGTGACCGTTGCGCGAGTAATGGCGCTTTGCAATGGCGATTTGCAGGAAAACAGTGCAGGATGCTGTGATTCGTTTCTTGTGGTCGGAGGTTATGTTTGATGCCTATATTTATCAAAGATTTAATGCACATTATGGAGAAAGTGTTTTGTCACGAAGTGTGTTTGAATGGGCACAAAAGTTCAAAGAAGATCGCACAAGTGTTATGAAAAAACAGCTGGACGCCCGTCCACATCCACGATGACAACATTGAACGTGCTCATGAACTTATGCTCTATGGAATAGACGAGTGACACTGGATAATGTGGCAAATCATTTGCAAATCAGCCACGGCTCTGCTTATGCAATAGTGCACGACAGATTTGGGTTTTAAAAAGTTTGTGCGAGATGGATGCCGAGAAAGCTGATGAAAAGGTGAAGACGACGATGCATTCGTGGTTCGCAGCTCAGCCCAAAACATTTTTTAATGAGAAAATACGAAGGTCCTTCAGCAAATGGACAAAGTGTATACAGAAATTGAGTGATTATGTCAAAAAATGATGTATGTCTTTTTTGACAATTGCTTAAAATAAATTCTACACCGACAGAGCGGGTAACTTTTTACTCACCCTCGTAAGACACTTAAATTTCCAATCTATTATGATGAATAAAAGAGCTTATACTATTAAATCTAATTGTATTTTGTTGCATGAGAGTACACGTGTATGTGATGCACATTACCTTTATATCCCCTTGAACGCTTCAATATTGCGCATATATACTATATTTTGTGCAGCTTCTATAAAATTTTGTATGTTTGTTTAGGCTGCTAATCCAGAGGCTGGAGTACAAAGAAGTGGCACAATGATGTGGGCTGATGACATTTATAATTATCGAGGAATCACCCCTACATTCGCTCAGGTATATATCGTTGACTATAATGTATTTAACATATATGATTGTTAGAATATTAATAATTAATTTTTAATTCTATCAGAATTTTAATGAAACTGTCCCTTGGGAAGGAAGAACTGATACCTTGATATCACGGTTTGTACATCCTATATGTACGACAAATTTTAGAACATTATATAACGAAGAACCAGATCGTCGTGGCCATGTGATGTGAATAAAAGGACTTGAATTTGATGATATTTTTATAATGTTAGATAACATAACTAAGTATCTTCACAGTAAGATAGGATGACATGGTTTACATGATCTTAATGTTGTTCACTTGAGTGATGATATTATAAGGAAAAGTGTAATATCACAGGTAAGATGATTCATAATTTAGAACTACTAACTCATGTATGTATTAAAAATTAAAGAAATATATTAAATTTTATAGGATATTTATGTTTAGTAACCAGTAATTCAGAGATCGGTATTCATGGTTACTATAACGAGGCTGTAGAAACGCACCCTTTCTTCTTTGCAAATGGTCCTGTATTTATGTCTAAGCCGAAACTGGAACCTCTGAATAATTTAGATTTATTCTTGTTATTTTCTAAAATACTTCTCTACAGTATACCATAAGGAATGATACCGTATCGCACCTAATCAAGTGCCTTAAGAAACATCAACAGGATATCACAGTAATCCCTTATCGACTGATATGTAAGTAAAAGTTATGTGTCATTGTTATACACAGTTATTTATCATTTTCTATTAATTCAGTTGTAGCCACTACAATATCTATGACACTGGTAGTAATTATGAGAACAATAATGATGTTCTATAAGAGGAAATGATGATTGGGAACAAAAACTTACAGGTAAGTCAATGTATATGTTATTTGCCATTTGAAAAGAAAGTTACTAACTTAGAATTTTTTGATAAATAATAATTGTGCAAAATATATTGGATTTCAAATTTGTCAAAAATTGAAATTTAAGAAGCATTGTAATAATATAACATTAATATTTTGATTTTTCAGGAGATATCATGCGGTGGATGGATAATATGTAAAAAATATTAAGCAGTATATGAATTTTCATATTGCGTAGAGATAACAAAATGAATTTTAAAAAATGTCGACATGGTAATAAGAAATAGCATCATGACAAAGAATATATAAAGACAGTTTCATTTTTTATAAATAAAAATTTGTTGTTCCAGATTTTGAAATATAGTGAAACGTTTAATTAGTATCTTAATATCTTCAAATAATTATTATTTTAGAATCAATTGTAATTGTATCATACGTACTTTTGAATTCGTGCAAGAACATATGTAATTTTGAAGTAGTTATTATTAGGAAATTGTTAGATGCGAACAGTATGCGAAATGTTAGTATGCAGTGTAATAATTATCAATCAAAACACAAGAATTAAATTCTTGAGGAAAAAATTTCCGGAATTTCTTATTTACACGATTATAAAGAAATCCATAATAAAAAGGAGCTGCTTTCTAATACTTCTCTTCCTTGTAATGCCTATGTTAATGATAACGAGGTTCGACTTTTTGTTTTTAGAGGGATACTGGAAAATTTGAAAGTACAGTACCATTGGGAAGAAAATCACGATATTGAAAACGATATTTGCAAGTAAATTTCCAAAAAATCTGTTTTCAAATTTTCGCTTTCTATTTCACATTAAAAGAAAGGGAGGGCTGCCTTCTTTTTCTGCAAGACAAAACAAACATTCTGAATCTCGTATCAATGAATGATGTCAATGAGTTATTTTTCTTTCCAGATTGAACAATATTCCAGATTTATTCATAATTTCATACTACGCGAAGAATAGACTTTCATAGGTATATAAAGGAAATATTAAGTATAGGAAAACTCTTTTTCGTTGTAGGTGACATATGCTTCACGGTTGAACACATATAAATGAAAAAGTACTCTTATGGAGAAAAAGAATTGATACCTTCGATTGACATTAGATAATGTATATAAACTTATGAACAATCACTATCAGTTTGTATTTTAGGTGCACACGCAGATTTGTTGGAGTTCTTATAAAATGTACTTCCTGTACGAACGTTTTATTCTTCCAAATTTTACGATACTATGTCTCATATAATAACTATATGGATTAAACGTAATATAAATGATCCGAAAATAGACTCGAACGACATTAATTGTCTTTCTATTTATACCAATATCGAAAATACAAGTAAAGCCGGAGCAATAGTATGCAAGAATGGACTATTTATTATTTTAAAGCAAATCATAGCATATTCAGAATGCACAGTATTATCATGAAATGTAAATGAATCAGTTGTAAACGAACGATTTTACTGTAAAATCGTTGCCTCCTTTTTTTCATCTGAAATATAGCAGCAATGAGTACATTCTTTTAATATATAATAAAACGAGATATCTTTATAAAGTTACATATGTCATCACTGGTAACTGTTATCTCGTATGACACCAAATATACCGTTAGTATGGAATGATATTTTTATGAAGATATACTTTAATGATAGATTTTATGAATGAAACGTTATATAAGAAAAATTATCTCTTGTCATTCTATGAAGTGTAGTAGCTAATGAAGATTAATTTTACGAAGTATTAGAGCAAAAGAGAATTAAAAAATTAAAAAGATCTAAATAAGATTGTTCGTGTAGCTTAATTATCTCAATTCTGGTACACCACTTGTTACATTCTAACTAATTAGCGCTAAACAATAACTTGCAAATATTAAAGATATTAACACCTTAATATTAACACCTAAAGGTTTTCAGGAAATTTTATAATATTTGATTATTGTATATCTAGTCATTGATTGATAAAATTTCTTGTATAAGCATAGATCGAGGTTGACGTCATACGCAGATTGCATATCATTGACAGGTATCGTTTTAATTTATTTTATGGCTAGAATCATTTGAATATTATACGAATAATTATTTCCATTCGAACGATTAATAAATCACGTACCTATAAAAGATATATTATGAAAAAGACGTGACGAAACAAAAAAATATTGGAAATTCCGTTGTCATTAGATCAATTATTTTTGCAATGATTTTTATTTCCATGTAATTACATATGAAATGGGTAATTCATTAACATCTCCTCGAATCGAATATAATTCGTTACACTTCACAACGATTCAAATAATGGACGGGAAATATATAATAAGTTTCCTGTCCTTGCGTTAAAATAGTACTGTACAAATCAGATGATACAGGAAATACCCAAAAAACCCAATTACATCCACATTGCATGACAGCACACTTGCAATGGATTTTTGTGATTTCAATGTCACAGACAATGACACAACTAATCAGAACACGTTCGAGGCTATAGACATTGAAATTACCGCGTGTTTAATACGTTTAAAGCATAAATCTAAATTTCACGCGATTATTTCTTTGTACATTGTGAAACTCTTAAATTATCTTAATCGAATAAATAATCCTAATGTAATAAAACATCTTGAAATAGACCTAGATATCTGAAACAGAAACTCGAAGGATAAGAAATCCTAAAAGGTACTAATCCTAAAATAACAAACTCCTAAATAATAAACAAGTGATAAAACCTGTTATAAATAATAAACCTTACCTGGAATAATCAAATCCTAACTAATCGAAAATAAAATAAGGCAAGCAATTCTTAATCTTTCAAGTAATTTTTCCGAAAACACAGAAAGATAGAGAAATTAAAAAGACGCAGCACAAATTGCAGCACAATGAAAGTTTCAGAGCGATGAATACGATCGTATTAAACTAAATAATTTTCAAAAGTGAAATTACACTGAAACGTATATCGATGATATTTGTCATTTCTACGATCTGTTTCGCTTGATCGTGCTTCTTTTCTGATGTAAATTCAATTTATAATACGAACTAAGTTTCCTTTATTATTATTAGTCCTGCGTCTTTTTAATTCGTCACTTCTTTTATTTCAGAACAATGACGAGCTCCAAGATGCTGTTCGGATGTTTGGCGTTAATTGCTTTTCTGCATCCATTAGTTCACGTTTGTACTTCGAGTAGTACAGCTCAAGGTTTGTACTTCGAGTTGTCTTTTTCCATGCACTTCAAATTCCAATACGATCTGGTCACGTGGCCTTCGTACAATTTCGAAATTTTACCTGTTTGGTAATCGTCAATGAAAAAAGAAGTTATGCGTGACCTCAACACATTGAAACAATTTTTATGATTCTTTATTTGCCGGTTGGTCAGCAAGTTAATGGAAAAATTTCACTTAACTATTCGCGTTAATTTCTTCGGTTTAACTTTTGGGAAATGCTTCGTTAGCTTCGGGAATATTCCAACGATTCGTTTTACGTACAAAATAAGCATGATAAATATTACATCACGGTAATGTAATATCGGAATATATTAAAGGTGTAATTTTGTCCGATTAATTATAATTTATTAATAATGGATTGAAAATACAGATATTAGTTAGACAGAGAAACGATGTTTGATTAACAGGAAAACTAAATGCAACGCTCGTATTTGCAACAAATAACTTGACAACTATTTGGTAACTCTCTCTCTCTCTCTCTCTCTCACTAGCAACTCTAACACTCGACAACACTCGCAACTCAATTCTAACGACTCTATGCTTCGACGTCTCGATCAACTCTGATTCTCGCAACACGCACACTTTTCGATTCGCCTTGGATAGCGAAACCGTCCTTCTTCTACCGTGGTCTATTGTTTCCCTCATACATACGTAAGAACTACCAACTACGTGCCTTTAGTCACGTAGGCACTCTTAAATGTAAACGAACCACAGAAACACGACGTACACGGTTTTTCTATTTTCAGCCGATCTCCAATCAAAGCTATTCTACGATATTACAATCGGCCTTTCCTGACAATCACATCTGCCCTCAGATGTGCTCATCATCGCCGCTCGCACTTACATCACTATCGTCAGCATTCCACCATTTCATGTGATCGGCTGCCGTGGAAGTTGTACGTGGCCCTTCGTGCTCCCCCTCTCGCTGCACTATGTATCGGTCATTTCGCAGGACTTTTATCACCCGATACGGTCCAAGAAACTTCGGATGCAGCTTTAGCCCGGGACCCCTCTGCATCCTCTCGATTGCCACTAGATCTGCTGTCCTGTATGCTGTCGCCTTCTTGCGTCTCCTGTTATACGCCCGCTTGTTTCGGATTTGGATCTCCTCAATCCGTCTCTTTGCGTCCGCACGCAGCTGATCTCGTTCCTCTTGGAACACCGCGGCCTGTTCGTCCTCGATGCTACTGCTCCTCTTTCGCTCTTCCTCTATCTTCCTCTCCGTTGTTTGTTTACCCATTTCACTCTTGTCAGGGGCTTTGATCGTCGTGGCAGCATCGTGACATTTTCGTAGGCTCGGTTCGTACATGGAAGACGTTAACAACTTACCATCTACCGAGACTATGATCTCTTCTTTTTCGAAGGTCTTCACGTTCATCGTGTCCTCGACAATCCCATCGTCGTCCTCGTCATCCACATCCTCTGTATATCGAATCTTCGTATCGATATTATTGGAGGGATTCCGCGCGTGCGACTTCCCTTGTCTTTTCGTTCGCCTTGCATTCACTCTCTTCGAGTCTATCCGAAAACTTGAAACAACCCTCACACCCGCAACGCTATCCTTCTCAGTAAATTCGCAAATATCATCAACAACATCCTGTTGCTGTTGTTTAGCCAGATTCTTCCTCCTCGTGATGTTCGCTAAGTCCTCCTGCTGGCCGCAAGAATCCGACGAGGACACCATCTCGTGGTCCACTTTACCAATCACCACGTGTCTTGCCACTATTCTCCGTTCCTCCGACACTTGCTGCACAGCTGCCCGATACTTCTTCAAAACTTCTGCTAACTCTTCTTTATTTTCTTCCAATTGCGACAGTAGCTCAGTTCGTTCGCGACTAGCTACATTAATCACGATCTTCTGCTTCGGAACGTTGCCGCAGTACTTCCTGCAACGAAGCCTGCGTCTCATTCGGTTCTTGCTCCAGTGCCTGTTTCGCTTTAACTGCAACTGCTCTAGCGCATTCTGCATCTTCTAACTGGTTCTTCAGCTGTCGTAAAGCTGCTTTACCCGTCGAGTCACCTTTCGATCTCTCCGGCATCGTTTGAGCGTCTCTTAGCAATGCTTTGGTTCTCTTCAAATCTCTTTTTAGACTATGTTGCATGTCCTTAACGTGTGACAAATCTATCTCACTCGCCTGTGTCTCTACATCTATCTTGAGGACTTCCGGACACTCATCGGGATTTTCGTCCTTTATTCTACTAATAAAAGATTCTCCCCCTTTTATACTTATTTCAACAGTGTCCAAAAAGTCTGCGCCAATAATAAGCGAATGTTGCATCACTGTGTCTGGAACTACGTGTATGGTTATACAGTACGACTCATTGTCTATAATAATGTTCGTCGAAAATTTCCCGAGCGTAAAATTCCTTCCGGAACCGACACCGCCAAATCCAACGATTTCCCGACTTAATCTGGGCGCTCCGATTTTCACATGCTGATCTGCTCGCATTAGAGTCAGCTCACTACCGGTGTCTATCAACGCGCTCAATTCGAAATTTTCCATCTTAACATCCTTACAACGCCTTGTTTGTAACGACCGAAACACGCTGTAAACTTTTTTTGACGGCTCACCCAGTGCCTTGTCGCATTTTGATGCGATGTGTCCGTACTCCCTACATTTGAAGCATTTAGGTCCTCTCGACTTCCTCGCATCTCCAGATCGACCGGGTTCCTTGTTCCTCTCGGTTTCGGACAGCTTCGCCACCGGCTTTACCCTGCTACTCTTCGGCTCCTCAAATTTCGTCCTCATCTCCATATCTCTTTTTATCGCTTCGTAGCGCCTGAAACGCTCTTTTAATTGCTCGATATTCCTGGCTCCGTATAGCACAGTCTTGTTCGCGACCTCGTCGGGAATGCCTTGAATAATGTAGTCTATCAAGGATTGCGTATCAACCCTTCCTTGTTTTGCAATCCCGCACATGTGATACATATATTGTTGCAGACTCTCATCTGCTTTCTTCTTTCTATGGGATAACTCGCCATGTATCTGTTGGTCGCTTACTACATTTTCAAACTCATTCCTCAACGCCTTTTTTAGCTTTGCCCAGAACTTCGCGCATCGCTCTTGTCGTACGAAGGCCTGAGCGGAGCCTGCGAGTAATTTCTTAGCATAGGCCACCATGTGGGCGTCTGACCAACCCCACACTTCTGCCATTTCCTCGAAGTCTTCCACCCACTGATTTACACTCAGCAGATCATCCCCGCTGAATTTCTCTAATGAGTCTTCCACGTCTTTAAGACTCAACATCGAACCGAAGCATATACTTCTGCTGATACTCATCGCGGTCCTGATACACCGCTCGCGTGCCTCTCCTGTATTCTCGCGCGCCTTGTTTATCGTCCTCGCCTTCACTTTCGTCGGAGCTCTCTTCTTCCGACGATACATCGTCTCCTTCTAGGGCCGCCTGTAGCCGCGCGCGTAGTTCGGATTTTCTTCCCGTTACCTTCAACCCCAAGCTAACGAGAAGCGCTCTCAGCTCTTTCGTCCTCAGCTTCTCGAGGTCTTCCTCTCCCTCTTGACTGCGTTCGGCTCTCTGCTTGCTTCTTAGATCTCGCTGGTTTGTTGGTTCTTCGCCACGCTTCGAATCCTTAGGAGTAGATCGACCAGGTTTGCACGCTTTGTTCAACCTGGCAACCAGCACTGATCTCGCACCGGATATAGGCAGATTCATCTGTGCGAGCTTACTCCTCAGCTCCTCCAGCGTCAAATCCTCTTCACCCGACAATCGTTCGTCTTCAACGTTTGCCATTTTATTCTATTCTTTTCTACTCCCGCACAAATAGCTCCGTTAAATCGTATCGTTTCTCTGTCTTATTCAATCCCGGACGAGCCCCCACTTGTAATATCGGAATATATTAATAATGGATTGAAAATACAGATATTAGTTAGACAGAGAAACGATGTTTGATTAACAGGAAAACTAAATGCAACGCTCGTATTTGCAACAAATAACTTGACAACTATTTGGTAACTCTCTCTCTCTCTCTCCCTCTCTCTCTCTCTCTCACTAGCAACTCCAACACTCGACAACACTCGCAACTCAATTCTAACGACTCTATGCTTCGACGTCTCGATCAACTCTGATTCTCGCAACACGCGCACTTTTCGATTCGCCTTGGATAGCGAAACCGTCCTTCTTCTAACGCGTTTTTAAAACGCGAAGGCGCTATCACTTTCTAAAAGCGTCGTCTTTACATTTCCGATGGCCACGGGCACATCCGACTGCCAGATATACAATGTATTATAAGAGTATCATTACCATACTTTTCATGAAAAGAGCAATTTTTCTTGATAACTATACTCTGTAACATAGATTGAAGTCGCTGATTTGATCCCTCTGATATCGTTGTCTTATGAGAGTCTCGCCTGGTCTTGATTGGTTCTGTTGACTCTTATCGTTGTGAAAAATCGATTCGTTGTGTACCTTTTTTGTATAGAGAATTATTTTGTGGTAGAATATAATGTTGTAATATTTGTGGTCTTTACTTTGCTAATTTTGTCACTGAGCCGCTCTTTGGTTCGTTGAGCGATTCATATTCCGCATATATTCCGTACTTGCTTCGCTTGGTACTTTTATAATTTTCGCAGTTACAATAAAAAATTTAATTCTTAACAGATTAAAGATTTAACCTCTTGCTTTATAGTGTACAATAATTTTTTTCTTTTTTTCTTTTTTTTTTTTTTTTTGTATAGGTTATGTGATCCATAGTTTGAGTAAGTAGTACATATATATATATTTACGTGACAAGCTTTCATTTCAATCTATATTTAAGATTAATATTTTATCAGTTTCTGTTCGTAACAACATCGAAGTAGTCAATAAGTTTGAAGAGTATAATTAAGGAAGTTATGAAGCAAGAGGTTAAGAACAAATTCTGAAAGAGGTTATGTACAACTCAGTAGTACTGCTTTACATTACTTTGCGAATTACTTTTCAAGCATAAAAATAGTTTAACAGCCACTTATAGTTACTTCCTTACCATTACATTCATTAAATTCGTTTGATTTTGTAAACAAAATAACCACGCTGACCAGTCTCTCATTTAAAATAGAATTATTTTGTCATATATCCAACAGTTTACTTTCTCTTCGTAAATATTATTAATAATTTTATCGATTTCGTATACTTCCATCCTTCGTATAAGTGACAATGAATCAGAAGAGTTTCATAGCAATATTGAACAACATACAGTCAACTACAACACCATTAGATACATCCACCATACAGTCAACTACAACACCATTAGATAACAGCAATACAATAGATTATAATTTTCTACGTGTCATTGATTCATCATCATCATTTTCCATTTTTTTAGCATATGTAAAAACCATCCAATTTAAAATGTTTAAATAACAATAGCCTATACAATATAATTTTATGTAAAAAAATTGATTATACCGTGTTTTAAAACCGTGCTTTAAAATCGATATTCGCTGAAACAATACATCGCTCTGCGCTTCCAATTTGTTTTCGCACGAAGTATCAGTCCACTCATTGTTACCGTCACCATCTCTACCGTAATCTATATTACTCGAATAAATTCTATATCTTGATTATTTTAACGAACTTCCTTATTTTTTGTTTTTTATGACTTTAATTGGCAATTTCCATAATGTTCTATAACTTGACAATAGACTGATAATATTTCAGGATATATATATACATACATCATGTTTTTGAGGATTCTGTAGTAAAATATATTATAATAAATTATAGGAAAAACAAACTATTTAAGAAAAAATTACCACCTTCGAGTAATAAATTATAGAAGGTTACCAATGTAATTTAAAACTTAAAACTTAAAAATAATCTATTACACGTAACAAAGAAAAAGATTTCTTCGCAAACGGTAACTCGAAAATTACAGCCATTGCTGTAGAAACATAGTTTTACAGGGAGAAGAATTTCGCTAGAAACTCTCGACGATGTCACATCAAGCGAAAATTCAATAAAGCGATTACTAACCATACTACCAGCGGCAATCGTGTTACGGCAATTCGTAAATAAGTTAGTCTTCTATTTGCAGAAACGTCTCTGGCAATATCGTCACACTCTTGATTACGTCGGCGCTATCAAATGGTCTTTGGAAGAAAGTTTTCCATTATCTACTTTTGCCCATGGCGTCGTTCCAACAAATGAATTCGAGTTCTGAATCGCTTTGTCTCGTATTACGACTTTATAACGGTGTTTCTTTAAACTTTAAACGATCGTAATAAATGTATTTACCCTGAATCATTTATAAACTGAACCGGAATATACAATTTTATTCCGCAAAAATCATAAAGTTGAAAGTTAGGAACGAATAACAAATGAATAACCTAGTTTCATTAAAAGGCACGTGGTTAAGGTACGCCAATCCGCGTAATAACTTTGACACTCCAATTATTATAAAATATGTATCCTTAAGGGATTTTTTTGCGCGAATGCAAAATACTTTTCATACGTGCATAAATACTGAATAAATGGGACGTGATTTTCAATATTTCTTTTTGTAGAATTTATAACAAAGTAACTTTTTCACAAATGTTTTCGCTAACATTTTTACAACGTAAATGTCTTCTTTTGTAATTAATAATTTCAACATTTCTCTGAACTTTCTTCGTTGCGATAAAAAAAATATACAAAGCTTATGACGTGCTTGTTTAAAAATATTTATACGGAACAAGACTTTGAATTTGTCAGACCAATCGTCCTAACGAACGAATAAATTAAACGACCCGTAACAAAAAATTATTCCTGTCATTGAGTTGCGTTGAGTGGCGGAAACCATTTATAACACGTCCCATACAGCGTAGATCGCATACACGTCTTAGGATGTATTTTTGGTACTTATATATACTCTATATATATTCTTACTCTATATATACTTATATGTACTCTATATATATTCTCTATCTTAGATATACCATAAAATATTTCGTGAAATCGCGTATTCGTGTCTAATGTCAGGGATTCTCTTTCCACAAGTCCGCGTTTTCTATATTATCTTTCTTCCTTATCAGTAGGCATTCTCACAATTTGTGATTAATACTGCTCGTACAGGAATGTTAGGTTTTTGACGTTGTAAAATTTCACGTGAAATAATAATGCCTATATATTGACTAATTTATCAATTAATTAAATCCGTGTATATCAAGTTTTCTATAATTTACTACTTTCGTGTAACTACAGAAATTTGATGCAATATAAAACTTGATTAAAACAGCGATTCATTAGGAAACGAGAATAATGATGCAAATATTTTTTGTAGCCATTATATAAGATTTCGATCGCATAATTAATCAGTATCAACTTACCGGTCTTTAACGGTAGAATAGAAAGAAGTGCAGGCGGTACAGAGACCGCAATTATGATCACTTTCAGGTAGAATCTCCAACAGTGGTACATCTTCTTAGTCGTAATAAGTCGCGATCAGAAGCGTAAAAGAAGTTTAGCAGTGGCGTAAGTACCGCACTAGCCAGAAGTATCTGCGACAGAAATCAGAATACACTCTTTTTCGCATGGTTGGATCAATTTCGCGTGGGACTAACCTGATTGAACCTAACGCGGGATAATTGTGTTAAGGAAGTGATACATTTACACTGTACATGAGAGTGTGTGTGTAAGGGCCAGAGGGCGTCAAGGTCTTAGTGGAGACAAAAGACTGTTGCCAGATGTTAGAAGAATCTAGGATAGTCGGTTGGCGACAAGCGTGCGTGCAAGACGTTCTTCAGAGTGTAATATAGATGTATAACTGTTGTGTGGGAAATATAGTCAATTATTTGTATTCCCAAATCCTCGAATTTCCTTAACATGGTAGCAGAGCGTGGTTACTAGTTTTGCAAGATATTTAGTGCGTGGTTACGATCTTGCGAGTGAGTTTTCAGTAAAGAAAAAAAAACTTTCAGAGGAACAAAATATACTTCGAGCACGTAGGAACGCTTGAGTAAGAAAAGAAAAAAAAAAGAAGAATCAATTAAAATGGAGGGATCGGAAATCATGATACCTATATTCGATGGCGAGGATTATGGAATGTGGAAGCAAAGAATCACGATGTTTCTCAAATATAAGGAATGCGAGGTTGTTACAACTAGAATGAAGAACGAAAGAGACGATGAAGACTGGGACAAAAAGGATTTGAAGGCGATAAATATAATTTATAGTGCAATATCGAACAGACAATTGGAGTATGTTAGGGAAGGAAAAACGGCGTATGATATAATAAAGAGGTTCGATGAAATGTACTTGAAAGAGTCGACGGCACTGCAGATCGTATGCAGAAGGAGATTGGAAAACATAAGACTGGAGAACTACAGTGATTCAGCATCATTCTTTAACGATTTCGAAAAATTAATAAATGAATTAAAAAGTGCGGGCGCACAAGTAAGTGAGAGGGAAAAGCTGAATTACATGCTGAATACGTTAGCCGAAGAATACAGCTACATAGCGGACATAATAGACGCATTGAAAGAAGAGAATCAAACGGTAGCGTATGTGAAAAATAAAATAGAAATAGCAGAGAAGAAAAATAAATCCAATGGAGGAGAAAGGCAAACCAACGCCTTTTCTGCAAAAAAGGAAGGATGCTTCAGATGTGGAAGATTAGGACACTTTGCGAGAGAGTGTCAAAATGGCGTCCAAGCGGGAAGCAGTAACGGCTATTGGCATGGGCCAACACGTGGTCGAAACAGAGGAAGAGAGAACAAAGGCAATACGAGCAGAGGACGTGGAAACTTTCATCGTCAATCAAGAACCGGCACGGGCGAGCATGGAAACTCAAGAGCAGGCATATGGACAGCAACGGCGCACGCAGCAAACAGCAGTGAGACGAATGAAATAAGTAAGAACGAAATAGTGTGGCTATTAGATAGCGGTTGTACCGATCACATAATTAATAATATAAATTATTTCGATAAATCTATCGACCTAAAAGAACCGGTAAATATATTATATATTCAGGCGATAATAGACCGATAAAAGCGACAAAAGTTGGGAATGTTATAAGTCATTTTGAAGCATTCGGAAAACAAAATAAAATAAATATGAGGAAAGTATTTTACGCGAAAGAAATGTCCGCAAATTTGATTAGTTTAGGTAAACTAACAGACAATAAGAATACGGTTATTTCCAAAGGAAATATTGCGAAAGTAATAGATGAGGATAATATACTTACAGCTGTAGCGTTCAAAGAGAATGGGACATATAGAATAAAAAGTATATTGAAAGGGAAGAAGCACTTAGTAAACAGCGCCGAACGTAGTGGTATGAGTAAAAAGGAAAGATGGCATAGGATGCTAGGACACGTAAATTTTAAATATTTAGAGATTTTGGGTAAAGAGCAGCTAGTGACTGGCATACCGAATGAATTTGAAAAGGAACTTTTGAAATGTAGGGTGTGTATAGAAAGCAAAATGCATAACTTACCTTTCAAAAATAATCGAACTAAGGCTAAGGAAATAATGGAAATTATTCATACGGACGTATGTGGTCCCTTTAAGACTACCGGATTCAATGGAGAAAAATATTTCATTTCATTTATCGATGATTATAGTAAAACAGCTAGGATCTATTGTATAAAATCAAAAGATGAGGTCTTTGATTCTTTCGTACAGTTCGTAAATGAAGCCGAAAATTTAACGGGCAAGAGGTTAAAAATATTAAGATGCGATAATGGTAAAGAATATTTAAATAATCGAATTTATAAATTTGCTAGGGATAAAGGTATAAGAATAAATAATTGCCCAACATACGTACATGAATTAAACGGGACAGCGGAAAGGTATAATAGAACAGTGATGGACATGGCGCGTTGCTTGTTAGCGGAAGCGAAAGTACATAAAAGGTACTGGCCGGAAATAGTTTGTACAGCGGAATAACACCAGCTCAGATAAATGACCCTCTAACTTACCTTTGTCCTCATCGACGTCAGTGATTTTAAAGCTAGTTATAAAGTGCACTTCTCAGCCAGCGTCCACGGCAGTCAATATTATTTAACGGGTCTTAACGCGATGTAAAAAGGGAAAAAGGAGGAAAGAAGGAACAGGGAAGCAAAGAGGAAAAACGAATTTTTCATTTTCTCGAAACTGGATCAAGTTTCAGGCTGCTCGCCAAACTTCTGTAGCTAACTCAGTCTGTAGCTAACGAGACAAGATTAGACAAACCACGCTTTAAAATTCCCACAGAACTATAATAATCCTCGAAATCAATACGATTCGTCGATCCATCGCCTGATTAAAAAATGAGATAGGATGAAGCTCACTAGTCGGCCTTTGAACTTTCAATAGTGATTCTCTGTAAATGCTTGAAATTGACGCTTGGATTCTTTCCGGATTAACTAGCTTTGCCCCTCCCTCCCTTTATCTATTTTCTTAGATCGACTTAGACTGCCACAACATATTATCTTTCTTCTTTTCTTTTCTTTTCTTTTCTTTTCTTTTCTTTTCTTTTCTTTTCTTTTCTTTTCTTTTCTTTTCTTTTCTTTTCTTTTCTTTTCTTTTCTTTTCTTTTCTTTTCTTTTCTTTTCTTTTCTTTTCTTTTCTTTTCTTTTCTTTTCTTTTCTTTTGATCTTTTAAAGCCCTAAATCGCTGGCTATTTTGTATACTATATATTTTGTACACTCAATTACTCTGTAAGTCATAAGTACATATGTTTTACAACGTTATTTGTCATATTTCAGTTAAACCCCAGAAAAGCCAGAAATATATTTGCAGCGTGTTTTAACGCGTCCCTGGCAAAGATCTCAAAAACGAGTTGCGACACAATTTAAAGCGACAAATAGCACCGCGTATCTCGTTGTGGTAACACACGGTTCGCCAGCTTTTTAAAAGCGCTCTCCGTTTGCTTTTTCCTCTCTTCTCTTCCCCTGTCTCTTCGTTTTTTCTTAACGAGCAAAACCATTTTCGCGAGGACGAGAGTACGGAAATGACGTACTGGCAATTTTGTTTTGTGATAATACAAGCAGCTCGGTTTCAGTGAATTAAACTTGGCCCCAAGCTTCTACTTATCCCCACCTTCCTTTCCTTTATTTTCCCTTCTATATCCCGTGTTACTCGTGAAGACGAACAATGGTTCAGATAGATGATAGGCAGATTTTCGAGAACTAAATAAATATACGGTCGCGGATCGGTATCCTTTACCCCTCATTGCGGATCGAGTCGCGAGATTGCAAAAGCGAGATATTTTATTATTCTGGACATGGCCGGTGGGTTTCTCCAAATCCCTATTCATCCTAATTCTAGGAAGTATACAGCATTGATTACCCTCGATGAACAATTTGGATAATAAGTTGTTGTTTTCTTCGAATTCTTTTGTGCCTTTGTTCGATCCATTCTAAGTCGATCTAAGAAAATAGATAAAGGGAGGGAGGGGCAAAGCTAGTTAATCTGGAAAGAATCCAAGCGTCAATTTCAAGCATTTACAGAGAATCAAGCGGGCTGGTTAAGGTCGTGAGTTGAGCAATTATCCCGCGTTAGGTTCAATCAGGTTAGTCCCACGCGAAATTGATCCAACCATGCGAAAAAGAGTGTATTCTGATTTCTGTCGCAGATACTTCTGGCTAGTGCGGTACTTACGCCACTGCTAAACTTCTTTTACGCTTCTGATCGCGACTTATTACGACTAAGAAGATGTACCACTGTTGGAGATTCTATCTGAAAGTGATCATAATTGCGGTCTCCGTACCGCCTGCACTTCTTTCTATTCTACCGTTAAAGACCGGTAAGTTGATACTGATTAATTATGCGATCGAAATCCTATATAATGGCTACAAAAAATATTTGCATCATTATTCTCGTTTCCTAATGAATCGCTGTTTTAATCAAGTTTTATATTGCATCAAATTTCTGTAGTTACACGAAAGTAGTAAATTATAGAAAACTTGATATACACGGATTTAATTAATTGATAAATTAGTCAATATATAGGCATTATTATTTCACGTGAAATTTTACAACGTCAAAAACCTAACATTCCTGTACGAGCAGTATTAATCACAAATTGTGAGAATGCCTACTGATAAGGAAGAAAGATAATATAGAAAACGCAGACTTATGGAAAGAGAATCCCTGACATTAGACACGAATACGCGATTACACGAAATATTTTATGGTATATCTAAGATAGAGAATATATGTAGAGTACATATAAGTATATATAGAGTAAGAATATATATAGAGTATATATAAGTACCAAAAATACATCCTAAGACGTGTATGCGATCTACGCTGTATGGGACGTGTTATAAATGGTTTCCGCCACTCAACCGCATTTGAATTTGTGAACACGATCGAACAATTGACACGAATTATTAATTCCCGTCTCTACTCTAGTAACGATTTGCTTTGGAACGAGGTCGAATCGTTCTGATTCCGCGCATGATTAACAAATAATTACAGAGGACATCAATTACTTGGATGGTCTTCCTGAAACTTGATCCAGTTTCGAGAAAATGAAAAATTCGTTTCTTCTCTTTGCTTCCCTGTTCCTTCTTTCCTCCTTTTTCCCTTTTTACATCGCTTTGTTTTACATCGCAATTTACATTTATTTGTAAAGTTTGAATCTCCTCGATATTGAAGATGTTGAAGCTGCAAGTATGTATTTCATTTTAATCCATTCGAGACCGAGATTTAATTGTAAGACGATACCTAGGTGTCGGTACGATCTGAATGTTTAGTTGGAATGATTCTGTGTTTTACTCTCTCCAGGGTATCCTTTTCATACTTTGATTTTAAATCGATGACAATCTTAAATAGTATGCTTCATATTTTTAAAATATAAAATTATATACTATGTTATTCTATAATGTATTATGTACAGTTATATATATATATATATATATATATATATATATATATATATAATAATTCTATGTTGAAAAAAATATGAAACTAACATGATATATACATTACTACATAAGTTATATATAAAATATGTATATTATATCCTTGCCTACTGACTGATATGAATTTCTTTCGGTCTCGAATGCGTTAAAAGAGAGCGCAAAGAAGTCGAAATTACTTATTGTAATTAGTAAAACGACCTGAGAGGCAGACAGATACAAGAAAGAAGGAATATTATATTAGCGGCATCATCATGTTTTTGCTCTCTTTAAGTCTTTCATCGAGACAGACAATCTACAGGTATTAATCGACCAATTTCTTCAAGCTGATAACTTCGAATTGATGTTTATATATAAGAAGTGTTATGTGTTAATCTGTCTAAATGTTTAAAAGGTGTTATAAATTAAATGTTGTTAAACGATACGTAATTGCCTTTTGATCGTAAATTTTACTATCAAGGGGTCTTTTATGTATGCGTAATCATTGTGAATTATACCAATTTATGTGATCGATATTAAAGGTGTTTAAAAGCATGTATTTTTTTCTATATTATTATTCTCCTATATTATTATCCTATATTATTATAGCATTCCTATATTATTATAATATCCAATTACATGTTGATACACAAGATATACAGATTATTATTTATAACGTTTTGGTTTTCTTAATTGAGTCATTCGTTTAGTACAAATGATAAGAAATTAGTAATAATTCACAAAAAAGGGATATTGCAGTAGAAATATTATAAAAAAACATTTTCTGTTTTAGTGTAGAGTTACTCCTTCTTACAGACAGTGTCGTACAAATCTGTACGTCTCTGAGAAAATGTAGGCATCTGAGCCCTTACTTCCTCAACAACTTTTAGATCTGATAGAAAAAAGAAACATACGAAGTAATAAGTAATGCTTACTAATAAATTCAACAAATACAGAGGAAGATGGCTAAATCGATAAATTAACGAGACTAAAAATTAATTACATCATGGATCTCTCGCTTTTAATTTTAAGCTGTAAATTACCGATATCGGTGACTGCCATATTCTCTTGAGTTTCCAAATCGTAAAGAATCTTTCCCCAGGGATTGGTCAACTGTGTATGTCCCCATGCGACGTAACTTGCTTAAGGAACACGAGCCGGTGATATGCAGGCAACGTATAATTGATTATCATTCGCTCTGAAACGCTGAAGTAATGACCAGTGCAGTGGTCCAGTGGTCATATTGAATGCCGCTGGATATATCAGCATTTGGCAACCTAACCCAGAGAAGCAGGAAATATGAAGCCACCGAATACCAATTAACTTCGTAGTTGCACGGTTCACATTCCATCATTTCTGAATATGCGAGGACAGTCCTCTTATTGTGCTTTTAATTCTTTTATTTGTTTCATTTTCAGCAAATATACTGGTTTTTTAAATTAAGCTTCTTTTTATACAGAGTTACAGATTATATTAATTTTATATAGAATATATTTAAGAAAGATATTTAATTTTTTGCTAGTTAAGTATTGATCGATTAAGTTACTGTACCTTTGTTCCGATAAATGCGTGCCATTTCCTCGAATCTAATATCATAGCAAATGCCAATACCTATTTTGCAGCCCTTCACATCGAACGTCGTTAGGGAGTTACCAGGACTGAGTGAATCACTCTCTCGAAAAGTAATCTTATTAGGAATGTCGATGTCGAATAGATGTACCTAATAACATAAAAATGTGGTCGCTAATTCTATTGCTGCAACTTTTCTAATTTAATATCAAAGTTACCAACTCCTAAACTTTAATTATTTTTTATTTAATAACTGACAGCGTTTTTATCACTTTCTTTTATTAAAGAATCTTATCATTTAATAATGTTTAAAAAGGAGAAAAAATAAGTATAATAATATTTTAAGTATGTGAAAAATTTATACAACAACAAACACATTACAACAAAAATGGGCGTTTCCCGTATCATAACGTATTTTATAAACCGTAAATTATAGAATTGGTTATAGTATACGTATGTACATATGTATATTCCTAAATTATTCCTAGATAGAGTCACTTTCTTCACCCCAATATTTTCAAATTCAAAGCCATAAAGGAATATATTACTTACCTTTCGGTGCTTTGCTATCAAAGTTCCATCGGGACCCCAAATAGTACAGGTATTGTACAATTTATCGCCCTCTATTTCAGGCATCGTACCACCAACTACATAGATGTTGTTTTCTTTAGCTGCGTTCGATGAAGCAACGCTCGTTTCACCATCAGGAATACTCTCGGCGTATTTTGGAAAGTACTCTGCATTGCAATATTTCAATTAATGAAAAATAACTGTCTTTTGTTCCAACCATAAATTAAATTGAAATGTTTGTCAGTTTTTTATTTTTTAAATTATTAAAATAACTAAGTTTTATATTTCGACTTAATTAAATATGCAATTACTTAGCTAATAGTATATATAATAAATCGTTTCTACAGGTTCAAAATGAAAAATGAATATTTAGAAATATTTAATTACGACAATGCTATTTGTGTTAGCATCAGTGGCTTGTTACTCAACGACTTTGCTAGTACTTTTTGAAACATAAAGTTAGTTTTCAATTAACACTTATACTAGAGGCGGAATTATAAATGCAAAATAATTGACAATACTAATTTATAAGTACCTAATTATTAGTATCTTCACAAATATATTTATACAAAAATCACGATAATCATGAAAATGGGGAAATCCTATATTCTCGAATCAATTCACAATTTATTTTGTATATTAATTAGATTCCGCGCTCATCAGTACGTACTCACTGGCGACATCGAGAAAATGTATCGGCAATTCCTCGTACGACCAGAGGATCGGAAATATCAAAGGATATTATGGCGCAGCGCGAGTGGAGAAACAGAAACATATGAGCTTAACACCGTAATACTCTTATCATAGAAATAGAAGCAGTCCTCAATTCCCGCCCGCTAACTCCTATCTCCACCGATCCAAATGATCTCCTAGCCCTCACTCCCGGACATTTCCTCATTGGCGATTCATTAATGTGCTTACGTGATCGAGATTTCAGAGACATTCCATCGAACCGACTCTCCAAATGGCAGCTGGCATAAGGAGTATTTGAACGAGCTAACCAACCGCAATAAATGGAGCAAGGGTGGACACAGCATCCAAAAGGGCACAATCGTCATCCTCGGAGAGGACAACGTTCCCTCCATGCATTGGCCTCTGGGCCGAGTTATCAAGGTTCATCCAGGCGCCGATGGTGTCATCCGGACAGCTACAGTTCAGACGGCAAAGAGCATTTTGGATCGGGGCGTCAAAAGGCTTGTCCCACTGCCAATTCAACCCGATCTCGAGAAACCCGAACAACTAGCCACCGAGACGAAATAAGATGGGAACTTCAACCACACCTCGCTAGTTTGATCGGTACCCTCTCAACGGGGGGAGAATGTTACGCCATGCGGCTTACCATAGGTCATATTCTTAACTATCGATCGCGGCACTATAATGTCGCAGACGGATCGTCGCGTCTGCCCGGCAAACAAACATTGTAGTGGCAAGCGCGTGGTTCATTAAGCAGGGCGACTTCCAGAAACGTCGACTCGTGGCCCGTATTTTACCTCGCAGTAAAAGAATGTGGCGTGATCCGAACGTAGTGGGGGTCGCCTTCCAGAAAAAACGAAAAAAATCGAAAGGCGTTCAGAACTTTTCGAGAAGTCGAACCGTCAACACATGTGGTATGTCGCGCATTACTTATCAACCAAAACGCAGTTACATTTTTTTTGTTCCTTTTATATCTTTCTAGTTAATAAGTTGTTGAAATAAACATTAATTTATTTGTGTTAATTCTGTGGAATTTCATTGAACTACCCTTATTATCATAATCGAAATAAGGGGATCGATCAGTTCGTGGCGTCGATTATTTAATCGTAACGGGAACTTACAACTCTCGTTGACGTGCTATCTCGCGATCGCGTCTCTCCGCGAACGGTCGAAACAAAATGATTCACTAAAAACTGTCCTGAATTCCTAAGAATTTATTTACCGCAAAACTGACAAAGTGTTTATTTAAAAAATGAGGTTGAAGGTAGTCCTTTTCTTTCATTTCATTCATTTTCATTTTCTTTCTTAAGTATGGCTAACACAATATCTAATCAATTAAAATTTTATATTTTCACGTGAAAAGTTTCTTTAGATAATTATTATCAACATGATGACTAACTCTTACGGATTAATACGTGTCTGTAGGGCAATCCGGTGGACTTGATCGGCTTTTTACTTCGAAAGTTGAGTAATCGGTGTCGCTTTCTTACGCATCTTTGAACTGTATAAATGTTTTAAAATTGTTTGATCCAGAATGTACCACACCGGACAATCAAGAAGGCAGGTGCCTTGACTACAGAAAATGTAAACCTCTGCAAGAAATATGGCAGATACAGTACCGTACAGCCACCGATTTTTATAGACGATCAGTGTGCAGATACCAGGGCAATGTTACGATCGTTTGCTGTCCGAACGATCCAAACAAAGAGAAGAGAGAAATTTTAATAAAAACTGTGTACAAGTATAAGGCTTTGCGACCACCATACTGTGGTTTTAGCAACGTCTCTCATACCAGGCTGGTCGATGGTAAACCAGCTGAACTTGGTACGTTTTATGTCTTTCTTTCCGATTAATAATAAGCCATTTACTGCAAAGAATGAACTTTAAAGGCATTAAACAGCACATCAATGTACATTTCAATTAGACTAAATAATAATGCTATGATTTCATCGGTAGTAACTTTACTTATTAACTTGAATTATTTCTTTCTTTTACTTCATGTTAGAAAGAGTATCTTTTTGCTTGAAATAAAAAATTGATATAGGAGTAATAATATGGATAGAGATCAAAAACTGTTAGGGCAGAAATTACACGTTTGAACTTTATAGTTCAGTATAGTTCAAATAGAAATTATATAGAATTATTTAATAATTTGTATTTCACTGGAATAAAAATTTAATTTCTGTCTTTATCAAATCTCTATTTCAGAGTATTTGTACGTATGTACTTATCGTCTGCTGTATGATCGAATATCGAATAGGTAATAATCGTTGTTACTCGTTACGTGAGAAAAAATTATGTATATTCACAACTATGACTATTGCATTTTAGGCGCTTGGCCATGGATCGCTGCATTAGGTTTTCGTAATCCCCGACACCCAGACAAACCACTATGGAAGTGCGGAGGTTCCCTGATATCGGCTAGGCATGTTTTGACCGCAGCACATTGTGCACATATGGATGGAATAGAAAACATACGCAATCATAATATTGCCATTCTTAGATTGGCGGAGGAGGTGCCATTTTCGAGTAAGTCCTCAAATATATATATATGTATATATATATATATATATGCTATTGAGTATTACTGAAGTATCATATCCTGAAATTTCTTACTGTACACATATATTGTGTCATAAAGCGTGTACAATTCTTTCTCATACTTTTGGTCATTCGTTTCCTGCATTTTCATTTATTTTTTTATTTTTCAGGGTACGTATATCCCATTTGTACGAAAGAGCCCCTACGAAAGAGCAACTTCGTCGGCTATAACCCCCTTGTTGCTGGATGGGGAGCGTTAAGATATAGTAAGTGATATCAATTTTATAATAAAATTAAACAGTTCCAGTCTTAAATATCTTTCTTATTTTCTTCGTAGGACGACCACGACGTAATGCATTAATGGTAGTACAAATGCCAGTGATTAAGAACGCCGAATGCAAAATAGCTTGTTCCAAATTTCCTAATGCACCTGATATCACTGATGGTATAATATGCGCCGAACATGCTCAGGGTGGAAAGGATTCTTGTACGGTAATTAAGTTACAGAGTTACTACAAACTATACGGTATCTGAAGACACGTCAATTCGAATTAACATCAAATCGACGTCTTAAACATTAGAAATAATAGATAAACACAATTCAATAGTTTTGCCCACTTCTCACACCTCATTATGGTATTTAATCTAATTTCCTTCTAATCTTAGTTTTGCTCAAAATACATATAACATGTACATTATAAATTGGAGTATTTCAATACACAAATCAATAGAAGATTATTACTGTATATAAGTATAATTTCAATACAATTCGATCGATATATTTCAGTATCTTTGATTAAAAATTTAACGATCCTTTCAGGCTGACCGCGGCGGACCACTGCTGATACAACATTGTATTAACCTCGTATTTAATAGGTATTGTGTCTTATGCTTATAAGTGCTGCACAGCTGGCTATCCCAGCGTTTACACTAGGGTCACATCGTACCTTGACTTCATTCTCCAAGCGATGCAATAATATGATATTACTGTTCCATAAATATCATTGTGTAAAAAACCTAAAGTTGGATTTTCTTATTGTGGAGATCAGAAACAGCACAAATTTGCATTGTTTTGTACGTTACAAATTATAGGCTTAAAATGTACGAAATGTAACTTTGAAACGACACTAATTTTCTACGCACGATAAACCTCCACGACTTAGGTATGTAAAGATGATAAACGTATATTAATTCTATTAATTTGGTAATAATAAACCAACTTTCTGAGAAGTTCTGTAAATTTCGTTTCTGTTGTATCAAGAGAATAATGGAATATTCCACTTAGATCGTATACTTCTTGTATGTACATACAAAATTTTCCGGCTAATCTAAAACACTTCATAAGATAGAGAGATTCTGGAGATTCGGACACAGAGAGTGCATAAAATACAAGATAAGTCTCGTGTCTTTCAAAATTATTTTTTATTCGCTAAAAACGTCCTGTGTACTCATGCAATCACATGCAACCTCGAAACTTCGCTTATTTTTTATCACTTTCCAATTCAATACACTGTTTCTGCATTTTTGACTATATGTAAGAGAAATTTCCATTCAGCCAAAGGTGTACTTACAAATTATAGATTCCTATACGACTCTCGGTAAAAATTTATCCGCACTACAGATAGTTAAAATTTCTGTCGACCGTATTGATCCATCTGCACTCTTCGTATGACGTCAATATCTGTTCAGTGCTGCTGCGTAGGTTTCATTATGTTACGTCAATTCGTTTGTGACCGTTGCGCGAGTAATGGCGCTTTGCAATGGCGATTTGCAGGAAAACAGTGCAGGATGCTGTGATTCGTTTCTTGTGGTCGGAGGTTATGTTTGATGCCTATATTTATCAAAGATTTAATGCACATTATGGAGAAAGTGTTTTGTCACGAAGTGTGTTTGAATGGGCACAAAAGTTCAAAGAAGATCGCACAAGTGTTATGAAAAAACAGCTGGACGCCCGTCCACATCCACGATGACAACATTGAACGTGCTCATGAACTTATGCTCTATGGAATAGACGAGTGACACTGGATAATGTGGCAAATCATTTGCAAATCAGCCACGGCTCTGCTTATGCAATAGTGCACGACAGATTTGGGTTTTAAAAAGTTTGTGCGAGATGGATGCCGAGAAAGCTGATGAAAAGGTGAAGACGACGATGCATTCGTGGTTCGCAGCTCAGCCCAAAACATTTTTTAATGAG
Source organism: Bombus vancouverensis nearcticus (assembly GCF_051014615.1). Taxonomy (NCBI): domain Eukaryota; kingdom Metazoa; phylum Arthropoda; class Insecta; order Hymenoptera; family Apidae; genus Bombus; species Bombus vancouverensis. The sequence goes on along the minus strand of NW_027468924.1, from coordinate 126,620 downwards.
AAAATACGAAGGTCCTTCAGCAAATGGACAAAGTGTATACAGAAATTGAGTGATTATGTCAAAAAATGATGTATGTCTTTTTTGACAATTGCTTAAAATAAATTCTACACCGACAGAGCGGGTAACTTTTTACTCACCCTCGTAAGACACTTAAATTTCCAATCTATTATGATGAATAAAAGAGCTTATACTATTAAATCTAATTGTATTTTGTTGCATGAGAGTACACGTGTATGTGATGCACATTACCTTTATATCCCCTTGAACGCTTCAATATTGCGCATATATACTATATTTTGTGCAGCTTCTATAAAATTTTGTATGTTTGTTTAGGCTGCTAATCCAGAGGCTGGAGTACAAAGAAGTGGCACAATGATGTGGGCTGATGACATTTATAATTATCGAGGAATCACCCCTACATTCGCTCAGGTATATATCGTTGACTATAATGTATTTAACATATATGATTGTTAGAATATTAATAATTAATTTTTAATTCTATCAGAATTTTAATGAAACTGTCCCTTGGGAAGGAAGAACTGATACCTTGATATCACGGTTTGTACATCCTATATGTACGACAAATTTTAGAACATTATATAACGAAGAACCAGATCGTCGTGGCCATGTGATGTGAATAAAAGGACTTGAATTTGATGATATTTTTATAATGTTAGATAACATAACTAAGTATCTTCACAGTAAGATAGGATGACATGGTTTACATGATCTTAATGTTGTTCACTTGAGTGATGATATTATAAGGAAAAGTGTAATATCACAGGTAAGATGATTCATAATTTAGAACTACTAACTCATGTATGTATTAAAAATTAAAGAAATATATTAAATTTTATAGGATATTTATGTTTAGTAACCAGTAATTCAGAGATCGGTATTCATGGTTACTATAACGAGGCTGTAGAAACGCACCCTTTCTTCTTTGCAAATGGTCCTGTATTTATGTCTAAGCCGAAACTGGAACCTCTGAATAATTTAGATTTATTCTTGTTATTTTCTAAAATACTTCTCTACAGTATACCATAAGGAATGATACCGTATCGCACCTAATCAAGTGCCTTAAGAAACATCAACAGGATATCACAGTAATCCCTTATCGACTGATATGTAAGTAAAAGTTATGTGTCATTGTTATACACAGTTATTTATCATTTTCTATTAATTCAGTTGTAGCCACTACAATATCTATGACACTGGTAGTAATTATGAGAACAATAATGATGTTCTATAAGAGGAAATGATGATTGGGAACAAAAACTTACAGGTAAGTCAATGTATATGTTATTTGCCATTTGAAAAGAAAGTTACTAACTTAGAATTTTTTGATAAATAATAATTGTGCAAAATATATTGGATTTCAAATTTGTCAAAAATTGAAATTTAAGAAGCATTGTAATAATATAACATTAATATTTTGATTTTTCAGGAGATATCATGCGGTGGATGGATAATATGTAAAAAATATTAAGCAGTATATGAATTTTCATATTGCGTAGAGATAACAAAATGAATTTTAAAAAATGTCGACATGGTAATAAGAAATAGCATCATGACAAAGAATATATAAAGACAGTTTCATTTTTTATAAATAAAAATTTGTTGTTCCAGATTTTGAAATATAGTGAAACGTTTAATTAGTATCTTAATATCTTCAAATAATTATTATTTTAGAATCAATTGTAATTGTATCATACGTACTTTTGAATTCGTGCAAGAACATATGTAATTTTGAAGTAGTTATTATTAGGAAATTGTTAGATGCGAACAGTATGCGAAATGTTAGTATGCAGTGTAATAATTATCAATCAAAACACAAGAATTAAATTCTTGAGGAAAAAATTTCCGGAATTTCTTATTTACACGATTATAAAGAAATCCATAATAAAAAGGAGCTGCTTTCTAATACTTCTCTTCCTTGTAATGCCTATGTTAATGATAACGAGGTTCGACTTTTTGTTTTTAGAGGGATACTGGAAAATTTGAAAGTACAGTACCATTGGGAAGAAAATCACGATATTGAAAACGATATTTGCAAGTAAATTTCCAAAAAATCTGTTTTCAAATTTTCGCTTTCTATTTCACATTAAAAGAAAGGGAGGGCTGCCTTCTTTTTCTGCAAGACAAAACAAACATTCTGAATCTCGTATCAATGAATGATGTCAATGAGTTATTTTTCTTTCCAGATTGAACAATATTCCAGATTTATTCATAATTTCATACTACGCGAAGAATAGACTTTCATAGGTATATAAAGGAAATATTAAGTATAGGAAAACTCTTTTTCGTTGTAGGTGACATATGCTTCACGGTTGAACACATATAAATGAAAAAGTACTCTTATGGAGAAAAAGAATTGATACCTTCGATTGACATTAGATAATGTATATAAACTTATGAACAATCACTATCAGTTTGTATTTTAGGTGCACACGCAGATTTGTTGGAGTTCTTATAAAATGTACTTCCTGTACGAACGTTTTATTCTTCCAAATTTTACGATACTATGTCTCATATAATAACTATATGGATTAAACGTAATATAAATGATCCGAAAATAGACTCGAACGACATTAATTGTCTTTCTATTTATACCAATATCGAAAATACAAGTAAAGCCGGAGCAATAGTATGCAAGAATGGACTATTTATTATTTTAAAGCAAATCATAGCATATTCAGAATGCACAGTATTATCATGAAATGTAAATGAATCAGTTGTAAACGAACGATTTTACTGTAAAATCGTTGCCTCCTTTTTTTCATCTGAAATATAGCAGCAATGAGTACATTCTTTTAATATATAATAAAACGAGATATCTTTATAAAGTTACATATGTCATCACTGGTAACTGTTATCTCGTATGACACCAAATATACCGTTAGTATGGAATGATATTTTTATGAAGATATACTTTAATGATAGATTTTATGAATGAAACGTTATATAAGAAAAATTATCTCTTGTCATTCTATGAAGTGTAGTAGCTAATGAAGATTAATTTTACGAAGTATTAGAGCAAAAGAGAATTAAAAAATTAAAAAGATCTAAATAAGATTGTTCGTGTGGCTTAATTATCTCAATTCTGGTACACCACTTGTTACATTCTAACTAATTAGCGCTAAACAATAACTTGCAAATATTAAAGATATTAACACCTTAATATTAACACCTAAAGGTTTTCAGGAAATTTTATAATATTTGATTATTGTATATCTAGTCATTGATTGATAAAATTTCTTGTATAAGCATAGATCGAGGTTGACGTCATACGCAGATTGCATATCATTGACAGGTATCGTTTTAATTTATTTTATGGCTAGAATCATTTGAATATTATACGAATAATTATTTCCATTCGAACGATTAATAAATCACGTACCTATAAAAGATATATTATGAAAAAGACGTGACGAAACAAAAAAATATTGGAAATTCCGTTGTCATTAGATCAATTATTTTTGCAATGATTTTTATTTCCATGTAATTACATATGAAATGGGTAATTCATTAACATCTCCTCGAATCGAATATAATTCGTTACACTTCACAACGATTCAAATAATGGACGGGAAATATATAATAAGTTTCCTGTCCTTGCGTTAAAATAGTACTGTACAAATCAGATGATACAGGAAATACCCAAAAAACCCAATTACATCCACATTGCATGACAGCACACTTGCAATGGATTTTTGTGATTTCAATGTCACAGACAATGACACAACTAATCAGAACACGTTCGAGGCTATAGACATTGAAATTACCGCGTGTTTAATACGTTTAAAGCATAAATCTAAATTTCACGCGATTATTTCTTTGTACATTGTGAAACTCTTAAATTATCTTAATCGAATAAATAATCCTAATGTAATAAAACATCTTGAAATAGACCTAGATATCTGAAACAGAAACTCGAAGGATAAGAAATCCTAAAAGGTACTAATCCTAAAATAACAAACTCCTAAATAATAAACAAGTGATAAAACCTGTTATAAATAATAAACCTTACCTGGAATAATCAAATCCTAACTAATCGAAAATAAAATAAGGCAAGCAATTCTTAATCTTTCAAGTAATTTTTCCGAAAACACAGAAAGATAGAGAAATTAAAAAGACGCAGCACAAATTGCAGCACAATGAAAGTTTCAGAGCGATGAATACGATCGTATTAAACTAAATAATTTTCAAAAGTGAAATTACACTGAAACGTATATCGATGATATTTGTCATTTCTACGATCTGTTTCGCTTGATCGTGCTTCTTTTCTGATGTAAATTCAATTTATAATACGAACTAAGTTTCCTTTATTATTATTAGTCCTGCGTCTTTTTAATTCGTCACTTCTTTTATTTCAGAACAATGACGAGCTCCAAGATGCTGTTCGGATGTTTGGCGTTAATTGCTTTTCTGCATCCATTAGTTCACGTTTGTACTTCGAGTAGTACAGCTCAAGGTTTGTACTTCGAGTTGTCTTTTTCCATGCACTTCAAATTCCAATACGATCTGGTCACGTGGCCTTCGTACAATTTCGAAATTTTACCTGTTTGGTAATCGTCAATGAAAAAAGAAGTTATGCGTGACCTCAACACATTGAAACAATTTTTATGATTCTTTATTTGCCGGTTGGTCAGCAAGTTAATGGAAAAATTTCACTTAACTATTCGCGTTAATTTCTTCGGTTTAACTTTTGGGAAATGCTTCGTTAGCTTCGGGAATATTCCAACGATTCGTTTTACGTACAAAATAAGCATGATAAATATTACATCACGGTAATGTAATATCGGAATATATTAAAGGTGTAATTTTGTCCGATTAATTATAATTTATTAATAATGGATTGAAAATACAGATATTAGTTAGACAGAGAAACGATGTTTGATTAACAGGAAAACTAAATGCAACGCTCGTATTTGCAACAAATAACTTGACAACTATTTGGTAACTCTCTCTCTCTCTCTCTCTCTCTCACTAGCAACTCTAACACTCGACAACACTCGCAACTCAATTCTAACGACTCTATGCTTCGACGTCTCGATCAACTCTGATTCTCGCAACACGCACACTTTTCGATTCGCCTTGGATAGCGAAACCGTCCTTCTTCTACCGTGGTCTATTGTTTCCCTCATACATACGTAAGAACTACCAACTACGTGCCTTTAGTCACGTAGGCACTCTTAAATGTAAACGAACCACAGAAACACGACGTACACGGTTTTTCTATTTTCAGCCGATCTCCAATCAAAGCTATTCTACGATATTACAATCGGCCTTTCCTGACAATCACATCTGCCCTCAGATGTGCTCATCATCGCCGCTCGCACTTACATCACTATCGTCAGCATTCCACCATTTCATGTGATCGGCTGCCGTGGAAGTTGTACGTGGCCCTTCGTGCTCCCCCTCTCGCTGCACTATGTATCGGTCATTTCGCAGGACTTTTATCACCCGATACGGTCCAAGAAACTTCGGATGCAGCTTTAGCCCGGGACCCCTCTGCATCCTCTCGATTGCCACTAGATCTGCCGTCCTGTATGCTGTCGCCTTCTTGCGTCTCCTGTTATACGCCCGCTTGTTTCGGATTTGGATCTCCTCAATCCGTCTCTTTGCGTCCGCACGCAGCTGATCTCGTTCCTCTTGGAACACCGCGGCCTGTTCGTCCTCGATGCTACTGCTCCTCTTTCGCTCTTCCTCTATCTTCCTCTCCGTTGTTTGTTTACCCATTTCACTCTTGTCAGGGGCTTTGATCGTCGTGGCAGCATCGTGACATTTTCGTAGGCTCGGTTCGTACATGGAAGACGTTAACAACTTACCATCTACCGAGACTATGATCTCTTCTTTTTCGAAGGTCTTCACGTTCATCGTGTCCTCGACAATCCCATCGTCGTCCTCGTCATCCACATCCTCTGTATATCGAATCTTCGTATCGATATTATTGGAGGGATTCCGCGCGTGCGACTTCCCTTGTCTTTTCGTTCGCCTTGCATTCACTCTCTTCGAGTCTATCCGAAAACTTGAAACAACCCTCACACCCGCAACGCTATCCTTCTCAGTAAATTCGCAAATATCATCAACAACATCCTGTTGCTGTTGTTTAGCCAGATTCTTCCTCCTCGTGATGTTCGCTAAGTCCTCCTGCTGGCCGCAAGAATCCGACGAGGACACCATCTCGTGGTCCACTTTACCAATCACCACGTGTCTTGCCACTATTCTCCGTTCCTCCGACACTTGCTGCACAGCTGCCCGATACTTCTTCAAAACTTCTGCTAACTCTTCTTTATTTTCTTCCAATTGCGACAGTAGCTCAGTTCGTTCGCGACTAGCTACATTAATCACGATCTTCTGCTTCGGAACGTTGCCGCAGTACTTCCTGCAACGAAGCCTGCGTCTCATTCGGTTCTTGCTCCAGTGCCTGTTTCGCTTTAACTGCAACTGCTCTAGCGCATTCTGCATCTTCTAACTGGTTCTTCAGCTGTCGTAAAGCTGCTTTACCCGTCGAGTCACCTTTCGATCTCTCCGGCATCGTTTGAGCGTCTCTTAGCAATGCTTTGGTTCTCTTCAAATCTCTTTTTAGACTATGTTGCATGTCCTTAACGTGTGACAAATCTATCTCACTCGCCTGTGTCTCTACATCTATCTTGAGGACTTCCGGACACTCATCGGGATTTTCGTCCTTTATTCTACTAATAAAAGATTCTCCCCCTTTTATACTTATTTCAACAGTGTCCAAAAAGTCTGCGCCAATAATAAGCGAATGTTGCATCACTGTGTCTGGAACTACGTGTATGGTTATACAGTACGACTCATTGTCTATAATAATGTTCGTCGAAAATTTCCCGAGCGTAAAATTCCTTCCGGAACCGACACCGCCAAATCCAACGATTTCCCGACTTAATCTGGGCGCTCCGATTTTCACATGCTGATCTGCTCGCATTAGAGTCAGCTCACTACCGGTGTCTATCAACGCGCTCAATTCGAAATTTTCCATCTTAACATCCTTACAACGCCTTGTTTGTAACGACCGAAACACGCTGTAAACTTTTTTTGACGGCTCACCCAGTGCCTTGTCGCATTTTGATGCGATGTGTCCGTACTCCCTACATTTGAAGCATTTAGGTCCTCTCGACTTCCTCGCATCTCCAGATCGACCGGGTTCCTTGTTCCTCTCGGTTTCGGACAGCTTCGCCACCGGCTTTACCCTGCTACTCTTCGGCTCCTCAAATTTCGTCCTCATCTCCATATCTCTTTTTATCGCTTCGTAGCGCCTGAAACGCTCTTTTAATTGCTCGATATTCCTGGCTCCGTATAGCACAGTCTTGTTCGCGACCTCGTCGGGAATGCCTTGAATAATGTAGTCTATCAAGGATTGCGTATCAACCCTTCCTTGTTTTGCAATCCCGCACATGTGATACATATATTGTTGCAGACTCTCATCTGCTTTCTTCTTTCTATGGGATAACTCGCCATGTATCTGTTGGTCGCTTACTACATTTTCAAACTCATTCCTCAACGCCTTTTTTAGCTTTGCCCAGAACTTCGCGCATCGCTCTTGTCGTACGAAGGCCTGAGCGGAGCCTGCGAGTAATTTCTTAGCATAGGCCACCATGTGGGCGTCTGACCAACCCCACACTTCTGCCATTTCCTCGAAGTCTTCCACCCACTGATTTACACTCAGCAGATCATCCCCGCTGAATTTCTCTAATGAGTCTTCCACGTCTTTAAGACTCAACATCGAACCGAAGCATATACTTCTGCTGATACTCATCGCGGTCCTGATACACCGCTCGCGTGCCTCTCCTGTATTCTCGCGCGCCTTGTTTATCGTCCTCGCCTTCACTTTCGTCGGAGCTCTCTTCTTCCGACGATACATCGTCTCCTTCTAGGGCCGCCTGTAGCCGCGCGCGTAGTTCGGATTTTCTTCCCGTTACCTTCAACCCCAAGCTAACGAGAAGCGCTCTCAGCTCTTTCGTCCTCAGCTTCTCGAGGTCTTCCTCTCCCTCTTGACTGCGTTCGGCTCTCTGCTTGCTTCTTAGATCTCGCTGGTTTGTTGGTTCTTCGCCACGCTTCGAATCCTTAGGAGTAGATCGACCAGGTTTGCACGCTTTGTTCAACCTGGCAACCAGCACTGATCTCGCACCGGATATAGGCAGATTCATCTGTGCGAGCTTACTCCTCAGCTCCTCCAGCGTCAAATCCTCTTCACCCGACAATCGTTCGTCTTCAACGTTTGCCATTTTATTCTATTCTTTTCTACTCCCGCACAAATAGCTCCGTTAAATCGTATCGTTTCTCTGTCTTATTCAATCCCGGACGAGCCCCCACTTGTAATATCGGAATATATTAATAATGGATTGAAAATACAGATATTAGTTAGACAGAGAAACGATGTTTGATTAACAGGAAAACTAAATGCAACGCTCGTATTTGCAACAAATAACTTGACAACTATTTGGTAACTCTCTCTCTCTCTCTCCCTCTCTCTCTCTCTCTCACTAGCAACTCCAACACTCGACAACACTCGCAACTCAATTCTAACGACTCTATGCTTCGACGTCTCGATCAACTCTGATTCTCGCAACACGCGCACTTTTCGATTCGCCTTGGATAGCGAAACCGTCCTTCTTCTAACGCGTTTTTAAAACGCGAAGGCGCTATCACTTTCTAAAAGCGTCGTCTTTACATTTCCGATGGCCACGGGCACATCCGACTGCCAGATATACAATGTATTATAAGAGTATCATTACCATACTTTTCATGAAAAGAGCAATTTTTCTTGATAACTATACTCTGTAACATAGATTGAAGTCGCTGATTTGATCCCTCTGATATCGTTGTCTTATGAGAGTCTCGCCTGGTCTTGATTGGTTCTGTTGACTCTTATCGTTGTGAAAAATCGATTCGTTGTGTACCTTTTTTGTATAGAGAATTATTTTGTGGTAGAATATAATGTTGTAATATTTGTGGTCTTTACTTTGCTAATTTTGTCACTGAGCCGCTCTTTGGTTCGTTGAGCGATTCATATTCCGCATATATTCCGTACTTGCTTCGCTTGGTACTTTTATAATTTTCGCAGTTACAATAAAAAATTTAATTCTTAACAGATTAAAGATTTAACCTCTTGCTTTATAGTGTACAATAATTTTTTTCTTTTTTTCTTTTTTTTTTTTTTTTTGTATAGGTTATGTGATCCATAGTTTGAGTAAGTAGTACATATATATATATTTACGTGACAAGCTTTCATTTCAATCTATATTTAAGATTAATATTTTATCAGTTTCTGTTCGTAACAACATCGAAGTAGTCAATAAGTTTGAAGAGTATAATTAAGGAAGTTATGAAGCAAGAGGTTAAGAACAAATTCTGAAAGAGGTTATGTACAACTCAGTAGTACTGCTTTACATTACTTTGCGAATTACTTTTCAAGCATAAAAATAGTTTAACAGCCACTTATAGTTACTTCCTTACCATTACATTCATTAAATTCGTTTGATTTTGTAAACAAAATAACCACGCTGACCAGTCTCTCATTTAAAATAGAATTATTTTGTCATATATCCAACAGTTTACTTTCTCTTCGTAAATATTATTAATAATTTTATCGATTTCGTATACTTCCATCCTTCGTATAAGTGACAATGAATCAGAAGAGTTTCATAGCAATATTGAACAACATACAGTCAACTACAACACCATTAGATACATCCACCATACAGTCAACTACAACACCATTAGATAACAGCAATACAATAGATTATAATTTTCTATGTGTCATTGATTCATCATCATCATTTTCCATTTTTTTAGCATATGTAAAAACCATCCAATTTAAAATGTTTAAATAACAATAGCCTATACAATATAATTTTATGTAAAAAAATTGATTATACCGTGTTTTAAAACCGTGCTTTAAAATCGATATTCGCTGAAACAATACATCGCTCTGCGCTTCCAATTTGTTTTCGCACGAAGTATCAGTCCACTCATTGTTACCGTCACCATCTCTACCGTAATCTATATTACTCGAATAAATTCTATATCTTGATTATTTTAACGAACTTCCTTATTTTTTGTTTTTTATGACTTTAATTGGCAATTTCCATAATGTTCTATAACTTGACAATAGACTGATAATATTTCAGGATATATATATACATACATCATGTTTTTGAGGATTCTGTAGTAAAATATATTATAATAAATTATAGGAAAAACAAACTATTTAAGAAAAAATTACCACCTTCGAGTAATAAATTATAGAAGGTTACCAATGTAATTTAAAACTTAAAACTTAAAAATAATCTATTACACGTAACAAAGAAAAAGATTTCTTCGCAAACGGTAACTCGAAAATTACAGCCATTGCTGTAGAAACATAGTTTTACAGGGAGAAGAATTTCGCTAGAAACTCTCGACGATGTCACATCAAGCGAAAATTCAATAAAGCGATTACTAACCATACTACCAGCGGCAATCGTGTTACGGCAATTCGTAAATAAGTTAGTCTTCTATTTGCAGAAACGTCTCTGGCAATATCGTCACACTCTTGATTACGTCGGCGCTATCAAATGGTCTTTGGAAGAAAGTTTTCCATTATCTACTTTTGCCCATGGCGTCGTTCCAACAAATGAATTCGAGTTCTGAATCGCTTTGTCTCGTATTACGACTTTATAACGGTGTTTCTTTAAACTTTAAACGATCGTAATAAATGTATTTACCCTGAATCATTTATAAACTGAACCGGAATATACAATTTTATTCCGCAAAAATCATAAAGTTGAAAGTTAGGAACGAATAACAAATGAATAACCTAGTTTCATTAAAAGGCACGTGGTTAAGGTACGCCAATCCGCGTAATAACTTTGACACTCCAATTATTATAAAATATGTATCCTTAAGGGATTTTTTTGCGCGAATGCAAAATACTTTTCATACGTGCATAAATACTGAATAAATGGGACGTGATTTTCAATATTTCTTTTTGTAGAATTTATAACAAAGTAACTTTTTCACAAATGTTTTCGCTAACATTTTTACAACGTAAATGTCTTCTTTTGTAATTAATAATTTCAACATTTCTCTGAACTTTCTTCGTTGCGATAAAAAAAATATACAAAGCTTATGACGTGCTTGTTTAAAAATATTTATACGGAACAAGACTTTGAATTTGTCAGACCAATCGTCCTAACGAACGAATAAATTAAACGACCCGTAACAAAAAATTATTCCTGTCATTGAGTTGCGTTGAGTGGCGGAAACCATTTATAACACGTCCCATACAGCGTAGATCGCATACACGTCTTAGGATGTATTTTTGGTACTTATATATACTCTATATATATTCTTACTCTATATATACTTATATGTACTCTATATATATTCTCTATCTTAGATATACCATAAAATATTTCGTGAAATCGCGTATTCGTGTCTAATGTCAGGGATTCTCTTTCCACAAGTCCGCGTTTTCTATATTATCTTTCTTCCTTATCAGTAGGCATTCTCACAATTTGTGATTAATACTGCTCGTACAGGAATGTTAGGTTTTTGACGTTGTAAAATTTCACGTGAAATAATAATGCCTATATATTGACTAATTTATCAATTAATTAAATCCGTGTATATCAAGTTTTCTATAATTTACTACTTTCGTGTAACTACAGAAATTTGATGCAATATAAAACTTGATTAAAACAGCGATTCATTAGGAAACGAGAATAATGATGCAAATATTTTTTGTAGCCATTATATAAGATTTCGATCGCATAATTAATCAGTATCAACTTACCGGTCTTTAACGGTAGAATAGAAAGAAGTGCAGGCGGTACAGAGACCGCAATTATGATCACTTTCAGGTAGAATCTCCAACAGTGGTACATCTTCTTAGTCGTAATAAGTCGCGATCAGAAGCGTAAAAGAAGTTTAGCAGTGGCGTAAGTACCGCACTAGCCAGAAGTATCTGCGACAGAAATCAGAATACACTCTTTTTCGCATGGTTGGATCAATTTCGCGTGGGACTAACCTGATTGAACCTAACGCGGGATAATTGTGTTAAGGAAGTGATACATTTACACTGTACATGAGAGTGTGTGTGTAAGGGCCAGAGGGCGTCAAGGTCTTAGTGGAGACAAAAGACTGTTGCCAGATGTTAGAAGAATCTAGGATAGTCGGTTGGCGACAAGCGTGCGTGCAAGACGTTCTTCAGAGTGTAATATAGATGTATAACTGTTGTGTGGGAAATATAGTCAATTATTTGTATTCCCAAATCCTCGAATTTCCTTAACATGGTAGCAGAGCGTGGTTACTAGTTTTGCAAGATATTTAGTGCGTGGTTACGATCTTGCGAGTGAGTTTTCAGTAAAGAAAAAAAAACTTTCAGAGGAACAAAATATACTTCGAGCACGTAGGAACGCTTGAGTAAGAAAAGAAAAAAAAAAGAAGAATCAATTAAAATGGAGGGATCGGAAATCATGATACCTATATTCGATGGCGAGGATTATGGAATGTGGAAGCAAAGAATCACGATGTTTCTCAAATATAAGGAATGCGAGGTTGTTACAACTAGAATGAAGAACGAAAGAGACGATGAAGACTGGGACAAAAAGGATTTGAAGGCGATAAATATAATTTATAGTGCAATATCGAACAGACAATTGGAGTATGTTAGGGAAGGAAAAACGGCGTATGATATAATAAAGAGGTTCGATGAAATGTACTTGAAAGAGTCGACGGCACTGCAGATCGTATGCAGAAGGAGATTGGAAAACATAAGACTGGAGAACTACAGTGATTCAGCATCATTCTTTAACGATTTCGAAAAATTAATAAATGAATTAAAAAGTGCGGGCGCACAAGTAAGTGAGAGGGAAAAGCTGAATTACATGCTGAATACGTTAGCCGAAGAATACAGCTACATAGCGGACATAATAGACGCATTGAAAGAAGAGAATCAAACGGTAGCGTATGTGAAAAATAAAATAGAAATAGCAGAGAAGAAAAATAAATCCAATGGAGGAGAAAGGCAAACCAACGCCTTTTCTGCAAAAAAGGAAGGATGCTTCAGATGTGGAAGATTAGGACACTTTGCGAGAGAGTGTCAAAATGGCGTCCAAGCGGGAAGCAGTAACGGCTATTGGCATGGGCCAACACGTGGTCGAAACAGAGGAAGAGAGAACAAAGGCAATACGAGCAGAGGACGTGGAAACTTTCATCGTCAATCAAGAACCGGCACGGGCGAGCATGGAAACTCAAGAGCAGGCATATGGACAGCAACGGCGCACGCAGCAAACAGCAGTGAGACGAATGAAATAAGTAAGAACGAAATAGTGTGGCTATTAGATAGCGGTTGTACCGATCACATAATTAATAATATAAATTATTTCGATAAATCTATCGACCTAAAAGAACCGGTAAATATATTATATATTTAGGCGATAATAGACCGATAAAAGCGACAAAAGTTGGGAATGTTATAAGTCATTTTGAAGCATTCGGAAAACAAAATAAAATAAATATGAGGAAAGTATTTTACGCGAAAGAAATGTCCGCAAATTTGATTAGTTTAGGTAAACTAACAGACAATAAGAATACGGTTATTTCCAAAGGAAATATTGCGAAAGTAATAGATGAGGATAATATACTTACAGCTGTAGCGTTCAAAGAGAATGGGACATATAGAATAAAAAGTATATTGAAAGGGAAGAAGCACTTAGTAAACAGCGCCGAACGTAGTGGTATGAGTAAAAAGGAAAGATGGCATAGGATGCTAGGACACGTAAATTTTAAATATTTAGAGATTTTGGGTAAAGAGCAGCTAGTGACTGGCATACCAAATGAATTTGAAAAGGAACTTTTGAAATGTAGGGTGTGTATAGAAAGCAAAATGCATAACTTACCTTTCAAAAATAATCGAACTAAGGCTAAGGAAATAATGGAAATTATTCATACGGACGTATGTGGTCCCTTTAAGACTACCGGATTCAATGGAGAAAAATATTTCATTTCATTTATCGATGATTATAGTAAAATAGCTAGGATCTATTGTATAAAATCAAAAGATGAGGTCTTTGATTCTTTCGTACAGTTCGTAAATGAAGCCGAAAATTTAACGGGCAAGAGGTTAAAAATATTAAGATGCGATAATGGTAAAGAATATTTAAATAATCGAATTTATAAATTTGCTAGGGATAAAGGTATAAGAATAAATAATTGCCCAACATACGTACATGAATTAAACGGGACAGCGGAAAGGTATAATAGAACAGTGATGGACATGGCGCGTTGCTTGTTAGCGGAAGCGAAAGTACATAAAAGGTACTGGCCGGAAATAGTTTGTACAGCGGAATAACACCAGCTCAGATAAATGACCCTCTAACTTACCTTTGTCCTCATCGACGTCAGTGATTTTAAAGCTAGTTATAAAGTGCACTTCTCAGCCAGCGTCCACGGCAGTCAATATTATTTAACGGGTCTTAACGCGATGTAAAAAGGGAAAAAGGAGGAAAGAAGGAACAGGGAAGCAAAGAGGAAAAACGAATTTTTCATTTTCTCGAAACTGGATCAAGTTTCAGGCTGCTCGCCAAAGAGTCTGTAGCTAACGAGACAAGATTAGACAAACCACGCTTTAAAATTCCCACAGAACTATAATAATCCTCGAAATCAATACGATTCGTCGATCCATCGCCTGATTAAAAAATGAGATAGGATGAAGCTCACTAGTCGGCCTTTGAACCTTCAATAGTGATTCTCTGTAAATGCTTGAAATTGACGCTTGGATTCTTTCCGGATTAACTAGCTTTGCCCCTCCCTCCCTTTATCTATTTTCTTAGATCGACTTAGACTGCCACAACATATTATCTTTCTTCTTTTCTTTTCTTTTCTTTTCTTTTCTTTTCTTTTCTTTTCTTTTCTTTTCTTTTCTTTTCTTTTCTTTTCTTTTCTTTTCTTTTCTTTTCTTTTCTTTTCTTTTGATCTTTTAAAGCCCTAAATCGCTGGCTATTTTGTATACTATATATTTTGTACACTCAATTACTCTGTAAGTCATAAGTACATATGTTTTACAACGTTATTTGTCATATTTCAGTTAAACCCCAGAAAAGCCAGAAATATATTTGCAGCGTGTTTTAACGCGTCCCTGGCAAAGATCTCAAAAACGAGTTGCGACACAATTTAAAGCGACAAATAGCACCGCGTATCTCGTTGTGGTAACACACGGTTCGCCAGCTTTTTAAAAGCGCTCTCCGTTTGCTTTTTCCTCTCTTCTCTTCCCCTGTCTCTTCGTTTTTTCTTAACGAGCAAAACCATTTTCGCGAGGACGAGAGTACGGAAATGACGTACTGGCAATTTTGTTTTGTGATAATACAAGCAGCTCGGTTTCAGTGAATTAAACTTGGCCCCAAGCTTCTACTTATCCCCACCTTCCTTTCCTTTATTTTCCCTTCTATATCCCGTGTTACTCGTGAAGACGAACAATGGTTCAGATAGATGATAGGCAGATTTTCGAGAACTAAATAAATATACGGTCGCGGATCGGTATCCTTTACCCCTCATTGCGGATCGAGTCGCGAGATTGCAAAAGCGAGATATTTTATTATTCTGGACATGGCCGGTGGGTTTCTCCAAATCCCTATTCATCCTAATTCTAGGAAGTATACAGCATTGATTACCCTCGATGAACAATTTGGATAATAAGTTGTTGTTTTCTTCGAATTCTTTTGTGCCTTTGTTCGATCCATTCTAAGTCGATCTAAGAAAATAGATAAAGGGAGGGAGGGGCAAAGCTAGTTAATCTGGAAAGAATCCAAGCGTCAATTTCAAGCATTTACAGAGAATCAAGCGGGCTGGTTAAGGTCGTGAGTTGAGCAATTATCCCGCGTTAGGTTCAATCAGGTTAGTCCCACGCGAAATTGATCCAACCATGCGAAAAAGAGTGTATTCTGATTTCTGTCGCAGATACTTCTGGCTAGTGCGGTACTTACGCCACTGCTAAACTTCTTTTACGCTTCTGATCGCGACTTATTACGACTAAGAAGATGTACCACTGTTGGAGATTCTACCTGAAAGTGATCATAATTGCGGTCTCTGTACCGCCTGCACTTCTTTCTATTCTACCGTTAAAGACCGGTAAGTTGATACTGATTAATTATGCGATCGAAATCTTATATAATGGCTACAAAAAATATTTGCATCATTATTCTCGTTTCCTAATGAATCGCTGTTTTAATCAAGTTTTATATTGCATCAAATTTCTGTAGTTACACGAAAGTAGTAAATTATAGAAAACTTGATATACACGGATTTAATTAATTGATAAATTAGTCAATATATAGGCATTATTATTTCACGTGAAATTTTACAACGTCAAAAACCTAACATTCCTGTACGAGCAGTATTAATCACAAATTGTGAGAATGCCTACTGATAAGGAAGAAAGATAATATAGAAAACGCAGACTTATGGAAAGAGAATCCCTGACATTAGACACGAATACGCGATTACACGAAATATTTTATGGTATATCTAAGATAGAGAATATATGTAGAGTACATATAAGTATATATAGAGTAAGAATATATATAGAGTATATATAAGTACCAAAAATACATCCTAAGACGTGTATGCGATCTACGCTGTATGGGACGTGTTATAAATGGTTTCCGCCACTCAACCGCATTTGAATTTGTGAACACGATCGAACAATTGACACGAATTATTAATTCCCGTCTCTACTCTAGTAACGATTTGCTTTGGAACGAGGTCGAATCGTTCTGATTCCGCGCATGATTAACAAATAATTACAGAGGACATCAATTACTTGGATGGTCTTCCTGAAACTTGATCCAGTTTCGAGAAAATGAAAAATTCGTTTCTTCTCTTTGCTTCCCTGTTCCTTCTTTCCTCCTTTTTCCCTTTTTATATCGCTTTGTTTTACATCGCAATTTACATTTATTTGTAAAGTTTGAATCTCCTCGATATTGAAGATGTTGAAGCTGCAAGTATGTATTTCATTTTAATCCATTCGAGACCGAGATTTAATTGTAAGACGATACCTAGGTGTCGGTACGATCTGAATGTTTAGTTGGAATGATTCTGTGTTTTACTCTCTCCAGGGTATCCTTTTCATACTTTGATTTTAAATCGATGACAATCTTAAATAGTATGCTTCATATTTTTAAAATATAAAATTATATACTATGTTATTCTATAATGTATTATGTACAGTTATATATATATATATATATATATATATATAATAATTCTATGTTGAAAAAAATATGAAACTAACATGATATATACATTACTACATAAGTTATATATAAAATATGTATATTATATCCTTGCCTACTGACTGATATGAATTTCTTTCGGTCTCGAATGCGTTAAAAGAGAGCGCAAAGAAGTCGAAATTACTTATTGTAATTAGTAAAACGACCTGAGAGGCAGACAGATACAAGAAAGAAGGAATATTATATTAGCGGCATCATCATGTTTTTGCTCTCTTTAAGTCTTTCATCGAGACAGACAATCTACAGGTATTAATCGACCAATTTCTTCAAGCTGATAACTTCGAATTGATGTTTATATATAAGAAGTGTTATGTGTTAATCTGTCTAAATGTTTAAAAGGTGTTATAAATTAAATGTTGTTAAACGATACGTAATTGCCTTTTGATCGTAAATTTTACTATCAAGGGGTCTTTTATGTATGCGTAATCATTGTGAATTATACCAATTTATGTGATCGATATTAAAGGTGTTTAAAAGCATGTATTTTTTTCTATATTATTATTCTCCTATATTATTATCCTATATTATTATAGCATTCCTATATTATTATAATATCCAATTACATGTTGATACACAAGATATACAGATTATTATTTATAACGTTTTGGTTTTCTTAATTGAGTCATTCGTTTAGTACAAATGATAAGAAATTAGTAATAATTCACAAAAAAGGGATATTGCAGTAGAAATATTATAAAAAAACATTTTCTGTTTTAGTGTAGAGTTACTCCTTCTTACAGACAGTGTCGTACAAATCTGTACGTCTCTGAGAAAATGTAGGCATCTGAGCCCTTACTTCCTCAACAACTTTTAGATCTGATAGAAAAAAGAAACATACGAAGTAATAAGTAATGCTTACTAATAAATTCAACAAATACAGAGGAAGATGGCTAAATCGATAAATTAACGAGACTAAAAATTAATTACATCATGGATCTCTCGCTTTTAATTTTAAGCTGTAAATTACCGATATCGGTGACTGCCATATTCTCTTGAGTTTCCAAATCGTAAAGAATCTTTCCCCAGGGATTGGTCAACTGTGTATGTCCCCATGCGACGTAACTTGCTTAAGGAACACGAGCCGGTGATATGCAGGCAACGTATAATTGATTATCATTCGCTCTGAAACGCTGAAGTAATGACCAGTGCAGTGGTCCAGTGGTCATATTGAATGCCGCTGGATATATCAGCATTTGGCAACCTAACCCAGAGAAGCAGGAAATATGAAGCCACCGAATACCAATTAACTTCGTAGTTGCACGGTTCACATTCCATCATTTCTGAATATGCGAGGACAGTCCTCTTATTGTGCTTTTAATTCTTTTATTTGTTTCATTTTCAGCAAATATACTGGTTTTTTAAATTAAGCTTCTTTTTATACAGAGTTACAGATTATATTAATTTTATATAGAATATATTTAAGAAAGATATTTAATTTTTTGCTAGTTAAGTATTGATCGATTAAGTTACTGTACCTTTGTTCCGATAAATGCGTGCCATTTCCTCGAATCTAATATCATAGCAAATGCCAATACCTATTTTGCAGCCCTTCACATCGAACGTCGTTAGGGAGTTACCAGGACTGAGTGAATCACTCTCTCGAAAAGTAATCTTATTAGGAATGTCGATGTCGAATAGATGTACCTAATAACATAAAAATGTGGTCGCTAATTCTATTGCTGCAACTTTTCTAATTTAATATCAAAGTTACCAACTCCTAAACTTTAATTATTTTTTATTTAATAACTGACAGCGTTTTTATCACTTTCTTTTATTAAAGAATCTTATCATTTAATAATGTTTAAAAAGGAGAAAAAATAAGTATAATAATATTTTAAGTATGTGAAAAATTTATACAACAACAAACACATTACAACAAAAATGGGCGTTTCCCGTATCATAACGTATTTTATAAACCGTAAATTATAGAATTGGTTATAGTATACGTATGTACATATGTATATTCCTAAATTATTCCTAGATAGAGTCACTTTCTTCACCCCAATATTTTCAAATTCAAAGCCATAAAGGAATATATTACTTACCTTTCGGTGCTTTGCTATCAAAGTTCCATCGGGACCCCAAATAGTACAGGTATTGTACAATTTATCGCCCTCTATTTCAGGCATCGTACCACCAACTACATAGATGTTGTTTTCTTTAGCTGCGTTCGATGAAGCAACGCTCGTTTCACCATCAGGAATACTCTCGGCGTATTTTGGAAAGTACTCTGCATTGCAATATTTCAATTAATGAAAAATAACTGTCTTTTGTTCCAACCATAAATTAAATTGAAATGTTTGTCAGTTTTTTATTTTTTAAATTATTAAAATAACTAAGTTTTATATTTCGACTTAATTAAATATGCAATTACTTAGCTAATAGTATATATAATAAATCGTTTCTACAGGTTCAAAATGAAAAATGAATATTTAGAAATATTTAATTACGACAATGCTATTTGTGTTAGCATCAGTGGCTTGTTACTCAACGACTTTGCTAGTACTTTTTGAAACATAAAGTTAGTTTTCAATTAACACTTATACTAGAGGCGGAATTATAAATGCAAAATAATTGACAATACTAATTTATAAGTACCTAATTATTAGTATCTTCACAAATATATTTATACAAAAATCACGATAATCATGAAAATGGGGAAATCCTATATTCTCGAATCAATTCACAATTTATTTTGTATATTAATTAGATTCCGCGCTCATCAGTACGTACTCACTGGCGACATCGAGAAAATGTATCGGCAATTCCTCGTACGACCAGAGGATCGGAAATATCAAAGGATATTATGGCGCAGCGCGAGTGGAGAAACAGAAACATATGAGCTTAACACCGTAATACTCTTATCATAGAAATAGAAGCAGTCCTCAATTCCCGCCCGCTAACTCCTATCTCCACCGATCCAAATGATCTCCTAGCCCTCACTCCCGGACATTTCCTCATTGGCGATTCATTAATGTGCTTACGTGATCGAGATTTCAGAGACATTCCATCGAACCGACTCTCCAAATGGCAGCTGGCATAAGGAGTATTTGAACGAGCTAACCAACCGCAATAAATGGAGCAAGGGTGGACACAGCATCCAAAAGGGCACAATCGTCATCCTCGGAGAGGACAACGTTCCCTCCATGCATTGGCCTCTGGGCCGAGTTATCAAGGTTCATCCAGGCGCCGATGGTGTCATCCGGACAGCTACAGTTCAGACGGCAAAGAGCATTTTGGATCGGGGCGTCAAAAGGCTTGTCCCACTGCCAATTCAACCCGATCTCGAGAAACCCGAACAACTAGCCACCGAGACGAAATAAGATGGGAACTTCAACCACACCTCGCTAGTTTGATCGGTACCCTCTCAACGGGGGGAGAATGTTACGCCATGCGGCTTACCATAGGTCATATTCTTAACTATCGATCGCGGCACTATAATGTCGCAGACGGATCGTCGCGTCTGCCCGGCAAACAAACATTGTAGTGGCAAGCGCGTGGTTCATTAAGCAGGGTGACTTCCAGAAACGTCGACTCGTGGCCCGTATTTTACCTCGCAGTAAAAGAATGTGGCGTGATCCGAACGTAGTGGGGGTCGCCTTCCAGAAAAAACGAAAAAAATCGAAAGGCGTTCAGAACTTTTCGAGAAGTCGAACCGTCAACACATGTGGTATGTCGCGCATTACTTATCAACCAAAACGCAGTTACATTTTTTTTGTTCCTTTTATATCTTTCTAGTTAATAAGTTGTTGAAATAAACATTAATTTATTTGTGTTAATTCTGTGGAATTTCATTGAACTACCCTTATTATCATAATCGAAATAAGGGGATCGATCAGTTCGTGGCGTCGATTATTTAATCGTAACGGGAACTTACAACTCTCGTTGACGTGCTATCTCGCGATCGCGTCTCTCCGCGAACGGTCGAAACAAAATGATTCACTAAAAACTGTCCTGAATTCCTAAGAATTTATTTACCGCAAAACTGACAAAGTGTTTATTTAAAAAATGAGGTTGAAGGTAGTCCTTTTCTTTCATTTCATTCATTTTCATTTTCTTTCTTAAGTATGGCTAACACAATATCTAATCAATTAAAATTTTATATTTTCACGTGAAAAGTTTCTTTAGATAATTATTATCAACATGATGACTAACTCTTACGGATTAATACGTGTCTGTAGGGCAATCCGGTGGACTTGATCGGCTTTTTACTTCGAAAGTTGAGTAATCGGTGTCGCTTTCTTACGCATCTTTGAACTGTATAAATGTTTTAAAATTGTTTGATCCAGAATGTACCACACCGGACAATCAAGAAGGCAGGTGCCTTGACTACAGAAAATGTAAACCTCTGCAAGAAATATGGCAGATACAGTACCGTACAGCCACCGATTTTTATAGACGATCAGTGTGCAGATACCAGGGCAATGTTACGATCGTTTGCTGTCCGAACGATCCAAACAAAGAGAAGAGAGAAATTTTAATAAAAACTGTGTACAAGTATAAGGCTTTGCGACCACCATACTGTGGTTTTAGCAACGTCTCTCATACCAGGCTGGTCGATGGTAAACCAGCTGAACTTGGTACGTTTTATGTCTTTCTTTCCGATTAATAATAAGCCATTTACTGCAAAGAATGAACTTTAAAGGCATTAAACAGCACATCAATGTACATTTCAATTAGACTAAATAATAATGCTATGATTTCATCGGTAGTAACTTTACTTATTAACTTGAATTATTTCTTTCTTTTACTTCATGTTAGAAAGAGTATCTTTTTGCTTGAAATAAAAAATTGATATAGGAGTAATAATATGGATAGAGATCAAAAACTGTTAGGGCAGAAATTACACGTTTGAACTTTATAGTTCAGTATAGTTCAAATAGAAATTATATAGAATTATTTAATAATTTGTATTTCACTGGAATAAAAATTTAATTTCTGTCTTTATCAAATCTCTATTTCAGAGTATTTGTACGTATGTACTTATCGTCTGCTGTATGATCGAATATCGAATAGGTAATAATCGTTGTTACTCGTTACGTGAGAAAAAATTATGTATATTCACAACTATGACTATTGCATTTTAGGCGCTTGGCCATGGATCGCTGCATTAGGTTTTCGTAATCCCCGACACCCAGACAAACCACTATGGAAGTGCGGAGGTTCCCTGATATCGGCTAGGCATGTTTTGACCGCAGCACATTGTGCACATATGGATGGAATAGAAAACATACGCAATCATAATATTGCCATTCTTAGATTGGCGGAGGAGGTGCCATTTTCGAGTAAGTCCTCAAATATATATATATGTATATATATATATATATATGCTATTGAGTATTACTGAAGTATCATATCCTGAAATTTCTTACTGTACACATATATTGTGTCATAAAGCGTGTACAATTCTTTCTCATACTTTTGGTCATTCGTTTCCTGCATTTTCATTTATTTTTTTATTTTTCAGGGTACGTATATCCCATTTGTACGAAAGAGCCCCTACGAAAGAGCAACTTCGTCGGCTATAACCCCCTTGTTGCTGGATGGGGAGCGTTAAGATATAGTAAGTGATATCAATTTTATAATAAAATTAAACAGTTCCAGTCTTAAATATCTTTCTTATTTTCTTCGTAGGACGACCACGACGTAATGCATTAATGGTAGTACAAATGCCAGTGATTAAGAACGCCGAATGCAAAATAGCTTGTTCCAAATTTCCTAATGCACCTGATATCACTGATGGTATAATATGCGCCGAACATGCTCAGGGTGGAAAGGATTCTTGTACGGTAATTAAGTTACAGAGTTACTACAAACTATACGGTATCTGAAGACACGTCAATTCGAATTAACATCAAATCGACGTCTTAAACATTAGAAATAATAGATAAACACAATTCAATAGTTTTGCCCACTTCTCACACCTCATTATGGTATTTAATCTAATTTCCTTCTAATCTTAGTTTTGCTCAAAATACATATAACATGTACATTATAAATTGGAGTATTTCAATACACAAATCAATAGAAGATTATTACTGTATATAAGTATAATTTCAATACAATTCGATCGATATATTTCAGTATCTTTGATTAAAAATTTAACGATCCTTTCAGGCTGACCGCGGCGGACCACTGCTGATACAACATTGTATTAACCTCGTATTTAATAGGTATTGTGTCTTATGCTTATAAGTGCGGCACAGCTGGCTATCCCAGCGTTTACACTAGGGTCACATCGTACCTTGACTTCATTCTCCAAGCGATGCAATAATATGATATTACTGTTCCATAAATATCATTGTGTAAAAAACCTAAAGTTGGATTTTCTTATTGTGGAGATCAGAAACAGCACAAATTTGCATTGCTTTGTACGTTACAAATTATAGGCTTAAAATGTACGAAATGTAACTTTGAAACGACACTAATTTTCTACGCACGATAAACCTCCACGACTTAGGTATGTAAAGATGATAAACGTATATTAATTCTATTAATTTGGTAATAATAAACCAACTTTCTGAGAAGTTCTGTAAATTTCGTTTCTGTTGTATCAAGAGAATAATGGAATATTCCACTTAGATCGTATACTTCTTGTATGTACATACAAAATTTTCCGGCTAATCTAAAACACTTCATAAGATAGAGAGATTCTGGAGATTCGGACACAGAGAGTGCATAAAATACAAGATAAGTCTCGTGTCTTTCAAAATTATTTTTTATTCGCTAAAAACGTCCTGTGTACTCATGCAATCACATGCAACCTCGAAACTTCGCTTATTTTTTATCACTTTCCAATTCAATACACTGTTTCTGCATTTTTGACTATATGTAAGAGAAATTTCCATTCAGCCAAAGGTGTACTTACAAATTATAGATTCCTATACGACTCTCGGTAAAAATTTATCCGCACTACAGATAGTTAAAATTTCTGTCGACCGTATTGATCCATCTGCACTCTTCGTATGACGTCAATATCTGTTCAGTGCTGCTGCGTAGGTTTCATTATGTTACGTCAATTCGTTTGTGACCGTTGCGCGAGTAATGGCGCTTTGCAATGGCGATTTGCAGGAAAACAGTGCAGGATGCTGTGATTCGTTTCTTGTGGTCGGAGGTTATGTTTGATGCCTATATTTATCAAAGATTTAATGCACATTATGGAGAAAGTGTTTTGTCACGAAGTGTGTTTGAATGGGCACAAAAGTTCAAAGAAGATCGCACAAGTGTTATGAAAAAACAGCTGGACGCCCGTCCACATCCACGATGACAACATTGAACGTGCTCATGAACTTATGCTCTATGGAATAGACGAGTGACACTGGATAATGTGGCAAATCATTTGCAAATCAGCCACGGCTCTGCTTATGCAATAGTGCACGACAGATTTGGGTTTTAAAAAGTTTGTGCGAGATGGATGCCGAGAAAGCTGATGAAAAGGTGAAGACGACGATGCATTCGTGGTTCGCAGCTCAGCCCAAAACATTTTTTAATGAGAAAATACGAAGGTCCTTCAGCAAATGGACAAAGTGTATACAGAAATTGAGTGATTATGTCAAAAAATGATGTATGTCTTTTTTGACAATTGCTTAAAATAAATTCTACACCGACAGAGCGGGTAACTTTTTACTCACCCTCGTAAGACACTTAAATTTCCAATCTATTATGATGAATAAAAGAGCTTATACTATTAAATCTAATTGTATTTTGTTGCATGAGAGTACACGTGTATGTGATGCACATTACCTTTATATCCCCTTGAACGCTTCAATATTGCGCATATATACTATATTTTGTGCAGCTTCTATAAAATTTTGTATGTTTGTTTAGGCTGCTAATCCAGAGGCTGGAGTACAAAGAAGTGGCACAATGATGTGGGCTGATGACATTTATAATTATCGAGGAATCACCCCTACATTCGCTCAGGTATATATCGTTGACTATAATGTATTTAACATATATGATTGTTAGAATATTAATAATTAATTTTTAATTCTATCAGAATTTTAATGAAACTGTCCCTTGGGAAGGAAGAACTGATACCTTGATATCACGGTTTGTACATCCTATATGTACGACAAATTTTAGAACATTATATAACGAAGAACCAGATCGTCGTGGCCATGTGATGTGAATAAAAGGACTTGAATTTGATGATATTTTTATAATGTTAGATAACATAACTAAGTATCTTCACAGTAAGATAGGATGACATGGTTTACATGATCTTAATGTTGTTCACTTGAGTGATGATATTATAAGGAAAAGTGTAATATCACAGGTAAGATGATTCATAATTTAGAACTACTAACTCATGTATGTATTAAAAATTAAAGAAATATATTAAATTTTATAGGATATTTATGTTTAGTAACCAGTAATTGAGAGATCGGTATTCATGGTTACTATAACGAGGCTGTAGAAACGCACCCTTTCTTCTTTGCAAATGGTCCTGTATTTATGTCTAAGCCGAAACTGGAACCTCTGAATAATTTAGATTTATTCTTGTTATTTTCTAAAATACTTCTCTACAGTATACCATAAGGAATGATACCGTATCGCACCTAATCAAGTGCCTTAAGAAACATCAACAGGATATCACAGTAATCCCTTATCGACTGATATGTAAGTAAAAGTTATGTGTCATTGTTATACACAGTTATTTATCATTTTCTATTAATTCAGTTGTAGCCACTACAATATCTATGACACTGGTAGTAATTATGAGAACAATAATGATGTTCTATAAGAGGAAATGATGATTGGGAACAAAAACTTACAGGTAAGTCAATGTATATGTTATTTGCCATTTGAAAAGAAAGTTACTAACTTAGAATTTTTTGATAAATAATAATTGTGCAAAATATATTGGATTTCAAATTTGTCAAAAATTGAAATTTAAGAAGCATTGTAATAATATAACATTAATATTTTGATTTTTCAGGAGATATCATGCGGTGGATGGATAATATGTAAAAAATATTAAGCAGTATATGAATTTTCATATTGCGTAGAGATAACAAAATGAATTTTAAAAAATGTCGACATGGTAATAAGAAATAGCATCATGACAAAGAATATATAAAGACAGTTTCATTTTTTATAAATAAAAATTTGTTGTTCCAGATTTTGAAATATAGTGAAACGTTTAATTAGTATCTTAATATCTTCAAATAATTATTATTTTAGAATCAATTGTAATTGTATCATACGTACTTTTGAATTCGTGCAAGAACATATGTAATTTTGAAGTAGTTATTATTAGGAAATTGTTAGACGCGAACAGTATGCGAAATGTTAGTATGCAGTGTAATAATTATCAATCAAAACACAAGAATTAAATTCTTGAGGAAAAAATTTCCGGAATTTCTTATTTACACGATTATAAAGAAATCCATAATAAAAAGGAGCTGCTTTCTAATACTTCTCTTCCTTGTAATGCCTATGTTAATGATAACGAGGTTCGACTTTTTGTTTTTAGAGGGATACTGGAAAATTTGAAAGTACAGTACCATTGGGAAGAAAATCACGATATTGAAAACGATATTTGCAAGTAAATTTCCAAAAAATCTGTTTTCAAATTTTCGCTTTCTATTTCACATTAAAAGAAAGGGAGGGCTGCCTTCTTTTTCTGCAAGACAAAACAAACATTCTGAATCTCGTATCAATGAATGATGTCAATGAGTTATTTTTCTTTTCAGATTGAACAATATTCCAGATTTATTCATAATTTCATACTACGCGAAGAATAGACTTTCATAGGTATGTAAAGGAAATATTAAGTATAGGAAAACTCTATTTCGTTGTAGGTGACATATGCTTCACGGTTGAACACATATAAATGAAAAAGTACTCTTATGGAGAAAAAGAATTGATACCTTCGATTGACATTAGATAATGTATATAAACTTATGAGCAATCACTATCAGTTTGTATTTTAGGTGCACACGCAGATTTGTTGGAGTTCTTATAAAATGTACTTCCTGTACGAACGTTTTATTCTTCCAAATTTTACGATACTATGTCTCATATAATAACTATATGGATTAAACGTAATATAAATGATCCGAAAATAGACTCGAACGACATTAATTGTCTTTCTATTTATACCAATATCGAAAATACAAGTAAAGCCGGAGCAATTGTATGCAAGAATGGACTATTTATTATTTTAAAGCAAATCATAGCATATTCAGAATGCACAGTATTATCATGAAATGTAAATGAATCAGTTGTAAACGAACGATTTTACTGTAAAATCGTTGCCTCCTTTTTTTCATCTGAAATATAGCAGCAATGAGTACATTCTTTTAATATATAATAAAACGAGATATCTTTATAAAGTTACATATGTCATCACTGGTAACTGTTATCTCGTATGACACCAAATATACCGTTAGTATGGAATGATATTTTTATGAAGATATACTTTAATGATAGATTTTATGAATGAAACGTTATATAAGAAAAATTATCTCTTGTCATTCTATGAAGTGTAGTAGCTAATGAAGATTAATTTTACGAAGTATTAGAGCAAAAGAGAATTAAAAAATTAAAAAGATCTAAATAAGATTGTTCGTGTGGCTTAATTATCTCAATTCTGGTACACCACTTGTTACATTCTAACTAATTAGCGCTAAACAATAACTTGCAAATATTAAAGATATTAACACCTTAATATTAACACCTAAAGGTTTTCAGGAAATTTTATAATATTTGATTATTGTATATCTAATCATTGATTGATAAAATTTCTTGTGTAAGCATAGATCGAGGTTGACGTCATACGCAGATTGCATATCATTGACAGGTATCGTTTTAATTTATTTTATGGCTAGAATCATTTGAATATTATACGAATAATTATTTCCATTCGAACGATTAATAAATCACGTACCTATAAAAGATATATTATGAAAAAGACGTGACGAAACAAAAAAAT
The DNA here is from genome assembly GCF_051014615.1 of Bombus vancouverensis nearcticus. Classification (NCBI taxonomy): domain Eukaryota; kingdom Metazoa; phylum Arthropoda; class Insecta; order Hymenoptera; family Apidae; genus Bombus; species Bombus vancouverensis. The sequence continues at coordinate 98,381 of NW_027468924.1, read as the reverse complement.
ATTGGAAATTCCGTTGTCATTAGATCAATTATTTTTGCAATGATTTTTATTTCCATGTAATTACATATGAAATGGGTAATTCATTAACATCTCCTCGAATCGAATATAATTCGTTACACTTCACAACGATTCAAATAATGGACGGGAAATATATAATAAGTTTCCTGTCCTTGCGTTAAAATAGTACTGTACAAATCAGATGATACAGGAAATACCCAAAAAACCCAATTACATCCACATTGCATGACAGCACACTTGCAATGGATTTTTGTGATTTCAATGTCACAGACAATGACACAACTAATCAGAACACGTTCGAGGCTATAGACATTGAAATTACCGCGTGTTTAATACGTTTAAAGCATAAATCTAAATTTCACGCGATTATTTCTTTGTACATTGTGAAACTCTTAAATTATCTTAATCGAATAAATAATCCTAATGTAATAAAACATCTTGAAATAGACCTAGATATCTGAAACAGAAACTCGAAGGATAAGAAATCCTAAAAGGTACTAATCCTAAAATAACAAACTCCTAAATAATAAACAAGTGATAAAACCTGTTATAAATAATAAACCTTACCTGGAATAATCAAATCCTAACTAATCGAAAATAAAATAAGGCAAGCAATTCTTAATCTTTCAAGTAATTTTTCCGAAAACACAGAAAGATAGAGAAATTAAAAAGACGCAGCACAAATTGCAGCACAATGAAAGTTTCAGAGCGATGAATACGATCGTATTAAACTAAATAATTTTCAAAAGTGAAATTACACTGAAACGTATATCGATGATATTTGTCATTTCTACGATCTGTTTCGCTTGATCGTGCTTCTTTTCTGATGTAAATTCAATTTATAATACGAACTAAGTTTCCTTTATTATTATTAGTCCTGCGTCTTTTTAATTCGTCACTTCTTTTATTTCAGAACAATGACGGGCTCCAAGATGCTGTTCGGATGTTTGGCGTTAATTGCTTTTCTGCATCCATTAGTTCACGTTTGTACTTCGAGTAGTACAGCTCAAGGTTTGTACTTCGAGTTGTCTTTTTCCATGCACTTCAAATTCCAATACGATCTGGTCACGTGGCCTTCGTACAATTTCGAAATTTTACCTGTTTGGTAATCGTCAATGAAAAAAGAAGTTATGCGTGACCTCAACACATTGAAACAATTTTTATGATTCTTTATTTGCCGGTTGGTCAGCAAGTTAATGGAAAAATTTCACTTAACTATTCGCGTTAATTTCTTCGGTTTAACTTTTGGGAAATGCTTCGTTAGCTTCGGGAATATTCCAACGATTCGTTTTACGTACAAAATAAGCATGATAAATATTACATCACGGTAATGTAATATCGGAATATATTAAAGGTGTAATTTTGTCCGATTAATTATAATTTATTAATAATGGATTGAAAATACAGATATTAGTTAGACAGAGAAACGATGTTTGATTAACAGGAAAACTAAATGCAACGCTCGTATTTGCAACAAATAACTTGACAACTATTTGGTAACTCTCTCTCTCTCTCTCTCTCTCTCTCTCTCTCTCACTAGCAACTCTAACACTCGACAACACTCGCAACTCAATTCTAACGACTCTATGCTTCGACGTCTCGATCAACTCTGATTCTCGCAACACGCACACTTTTCGATTCGCCTTGGATAGCGAAACCGTCCTTCTTCTACCGTGGTCTATTGTTTCCCTCATACATACGTAAGAACTACCAACTACGTGCCTTTAGTCACGTAGGCACTCTTAAATGTAAACGAACCACAGAAACACGACGTACACGGTTTTTCTATTTTCAGCCGATCTCCAATCAAAGCTATTCTACGATATTACAATCGGCCTTTCCTGACAATCACATCTGCCCTCAGATGTGCTCATCATCGCCGCTCGCACTTACATCACTATCGTCAGCATTCCACCATTTCATGTGATCGGCTGCCGTGGAAGTTGTACGTGGCCCTTCGTGCTCCCCCTCTCGCTGCACTATGTATCGGTCATTTCGCAGGACTTTTATCACCCGATACGGTCCAAGAAACTTCGGATGCAGCTTTAGCCCGGGACCCCTCTGCATCCTCTCGATTGCCACTAGATCTGCCGTCCTGTATGCTGTCGCCTTCTTGCGTCTCCTGTTATACGCCCGCTTGTTTCGGATTTGGATCTCCTCAATCCGTCTCTTTGCGTCCGCACGCAGCTGATCTCGTTCCTCTTGGAACACCGCGGCCTGTTCGTCCTCGATGCTACTGCTCCTCTTTCGCTCTTCCTCTATCTTCCTCTCCGTTGTTTGTTTACCCATTTCACTCTTGTCAGGGGCTTTGATCGTCGTGGCAGCATCGTGACATTTTCGTAGGCTCGGTTCGTACATGGAAGACGTTAACAACTTACCATCTACCGAGACTATGATCTCTTCTTTTTCGAAGGTCTTCACGTTCATCGTGTCCTCGACAATCCCATCGTCGTCCTCGTCATCCACATCCTCTGTATATCGAATCTTCGTATCGATATTATTGGAGGGATTCCGCGCGTGCGACTTCCCTTGTCTTTTCGTTCGCCTTGCATTCACTCTCTTCGAGTCTATCCGAAAACTTGAAACAACCCTCACACCCGCAACGCTATCCTTCTCAGTAAATTCGCAAATATCATCAACAACATCCTGTTGCTGTTGTTTAGCCAGATTCTTCCTCCTCGTGATGTTCGCTAAGTCCTCCTGCTGGCCGCAAGAATCCGACGAGGACACCATCTCGTGGTCCACTTTACCAATCACCACGTGTCTTGCCACTATTCTCCGTTCCTCCGACACTTGCTGCACAGCTGCCCGATACTTCTTCAAAACTTCTGCTAACTCTTCTTTATTTTCTTCCAATTGCGACAGTAGCTCAGTTCGTTCGCGACTAGCTACATTAATCACGATCTTCTGCTTCGGAACGTTGCCGCAGTACTTCCTGCAACGAAGCCTGCGTCTCATTCGGTTCTTGCTCCAGTGCCTGTTTCGCTTTAACTGCAACTGCTCTAGCGCATTCTGCATCTTCTAACTGGTTCTTCAGCTGTCGTAAAGCTGCTTTACCCGTCGAGTCACCTTTCGATCTCTCCGGCATCGTTTGAGCGTCTCTTAGCAATGCTTTGGTTCTCTTCAAATCTCTTTTTAGACTATGTTGCATGTCCTTAACGTGTGACAAATCTATCTCACTCGCCTGTGTCTCTACATCTATCTTGAGGACTTCCGGACACTCATCGGGATTTTCGTCCTTTATTCTACTAATAAAAGATTCTCCCCCTTTTATACTTATTTCAACAGTGTCCAAAAAGTCTGCGCCAATAATAAGCGAATGTTGCATCACTGTGTCTGGAACTACGTGTATGGTTATACAGTACGACTCATTGTCTATAATAATGTTCGTCGAAAATTTCCCGAGCGTAAAATTCCTTCCGGAACCGACACCGCCAAATCCAACGATTTCCCGACTTAATCTGGGCGCTCCGATTTTCACATGCTGATCTGCTCGCATTAGAGTCAGCTCACTACCGGTGTCTATCAACGCGCTCAATTCGAAATTTTCCATCTTAACATCCTTACAACGCCTTGTTTGTAACGACCGAAACACGCTGTAAACTTTTTTTGACGGCTCACCCAGTGCCTTGTCGCATTTTGATGCGATGTGTCCGTACTCCCTACATTTGAAGCATTTAGGTCCTCTCAACTTCCTCGCATCTCCAGATCGACCGGCTTCCTTGTTCCTCTCGGTTTCGGACAGCTTCGCCACCGGCTTTACCCTGCTACTCTTCGGCTCCTCAAATTTCGTCCTCATCTCCATATCTCTTTTTATCGCTTCGTAGCGCCTGAAACGCTCTTTTAATTGCTCGATATTCCTGGCTCCGTATAGCACAGTCTTGTTCGCGACCTCGTCGGGAATGCCTTGAATAATGTAGTCTATCAAGGATTGCGTATCAACCCTTCCTTGTTTTGCAATCCCGCACATGTGATACATATATTGTTGCAGACTCTCATCTGCTTTCTTCTTTCTATGGGATAACTCGCCATGTATCTGTTGGTCGCTTACTACATTTTCAAACTCATTCCTCAACGCCTTTTTTAGCTTTGCCCAGAACTTCGCGCATCGCTCTTGTCGTACGAAGGCCTGAGCGGAGCCTGCGAGTAATTTCTTAGCATAGGCCACCATGTGGGCGTCTGACCAACCCCACACTTCTGCCATTTCCTCGAAGTCTTCCACCCACTGATTTACACTCAGCAGATCATCCCCGCTGAATTTCTCTAATGAGTCTTCCACGTCTTTAAGACTCAACATCGAACCGAAGCATATACTTCTGCTGATACTCATCGCGGTCCTGATACACCGCTCGCGTGCCTCTCCTGTATTCTCGCGCGCCTTGTTTATCGTCCTCGCCTTCACTTTCGTCGGAGCTCTCTTCTTCCGACGATACATCGTCTCCTTCTAGGGCCGCCTGTAGCCGCGCGCGTAGTTCGGATTTTCTTCCCGTTACCTTCAACCCCAAGCTAACGAGAAGCGCTCTCAGCTCTTTCGTCCTCAGCTTCTCGAGGTCTTCCTCTCCCTCTTGACTGCGTTCGGCTCTCTGCTTGCTTCTTAGATCTCGCTGGTTTGTTGGTTCTTCGCCACGCTTCGAATCCTTAGGAGTAGATCGACCAGGTTTGCACGCTTTGTTCAACCTGGCAACCAGCACTGATCTCGCACCGGATATAGGCAGATTCATCTGTGCGAGCTTACTCCTCAGCTCCTCCAGCGTCAAATCCTCTTCACCCGACAATCGTTCGTCTTCAACGTTTGCCATTTTATTCTATTCTTTTCTACTCCCGCACAAATAGCTCCGTTAAATCGTATCGTTTCTCTGTCTTATTCAATCCCGGACGAGCCCCCACTTGTAATATCGGAATATATTAATAATGGATTGAAAATACAGATATTAGTTAGACAGAGAAACGATGTTTGATTAACAGGAAAACTAAATGCAACGCTCGTATTTGCAACAAATAACTTGACAACTATTTGGTAACTCTCTCTCTCTCTCTCCCTCTCTCTCTCTCTCTCACTAGCAACTCCAACACTCGACAACACTCGCAACTCAATTCTAACGACTCTATGCTTCGACGTCTCGATCAACTCTGATTCTCGCAACACGCGCACTTTTCGATTCGCCTTGGATAGCGAAACCGTCCTTCTTCTAACGCGTTTTTAAAACGCGAAGGCGCTATCACTTTCTAAAAGCGTCGTCTTTACATTTCCGATGGCCACGGGCACATCCGACTGCCAGATATACAATGTATTATAAGAGTATCATTACCATACTTTTCATGAAAAGAGCAATTTTTCTTGATAACTATACTCTGTAACATAGATTGAAGTCGCTGATTTGATCCCTCTGATATCGTTGTCTTATGAGAGTCTCGCCTGGTCTTGATTGGTTCTGTTGACTCTTATCGTTGTGAAAAATCGATTCGTTGTGTACCTTTTTTGTATAGAGAATTATTTTGTGGTAGAATATAATGTTGTAATATTTGTGGTCTTTACTTTGCTAATTTTGTCACTGAGCCGCTCTTTGGTTCGTTGAGCGATTCATATTCCGCATATATTCCGTACTTGCTTCGCTTGGTACTTTTATAATTTTCGCAGTTACAATAAAAAATTTAATTCTTAACAGATTAAAGATTTAACCTCTTGCTTTATAGTGTACAATAATTTTTTTCTTTTTTTCTTTTTTTTTTTTTTTGTATAGGTTATGTGATCCATAGTTTGAGTAAGTAGTACATATATATATATTTACGTGACAAGCTTTCATTTCAATCTATATTTAAGATTAATATTTTATCAGTTTCTGTTCGTAACAACATCGAAGTAGTCAATAAGTTTGAAGAGTATAATTAAGGAAGTTATGAAGCAAGAGGTTAAGAACAAATTCTGAAAGAGGTTATGTACAACTCAGTAGTACTGCTTTACATTACTTTGCGAATTACTTTTCAAGCATAAAAATAGTTTAACAGCCACTTATAGTTACTTCCTTACCATTACATTCATTAAATTCGTTTGATTTTGTAAACAAAATAACCACGCTGACCAGTCTCTCATTTAAAATAGAATTATTTTGTCATATATCCAACAGTTTACTTTCTCTTCGTAAATATTATTAATAATTTTATCGATTTCGTATACTTCCATCCTTCGTATAAGTGACAATGAATCAGAAGAGTTTCATAGCAATATTGAACAACATACAGTCAACTACAACACCATTAGATACATCCACCATACAGTCAACTACAACACCATTAGATAACAGCAATACAATAGATTATAATTTTCTACGTGTCATTGATTCATCATCATCATTTTCCATTTTTTTAGCATATGTAAAAACCATCCAATTTAAAATGTTTAAATAACAATAGCCTATACAATATAATTTTATGTAAAAAAATTGATTATACCGTGTTTTAAAACCGTGCTTTAAAATCGATATTCGCTGAAACAATACATCGCTCTGCGCTTCCAATTTGTTTTCGCACGAAGTATCAGTCCACTCATTGTTACCGTCACCATCTCTACCGTAATCTATATTACTCGAATAAATTCTATATCTTGATTATTTTAACGAACTTCCTTATTTTTTGTTTTTTATGACTTTAATTGGCAATTTCCATAATGTTCTATAACTTGACAATAGACTGATAATATTTCAGGATATATATATACATACATCATGTTTTTGAGGATTCTGTAGTAAAATATATTATAATAAATTATAGGAAAAACAAACTATTTAAGAAAAAATTACCACCTTCGAGTAATAAATTATAGAAGGTTACCAATGTAATTTAAAACTTAAAACTTAAAAATAATCTATTACACGTAACAAAGAAAAAGATTTCTTCGCAAACGGTAACTCGAAAATTACAGCCATTGCTGTAGAAACATAGTTTTACAGGGAGAAGAATTTCGCTAGAAACTCTCGACGATGTCACATCAAGCGAAAATTCAATAAAGCGATTACTAACCATACTACCAGCGGCAATCGTGTTACGGCAATTCGTAAATAAGTTAGTCTTCTATTTGCAGAAACGTCTCTGGCAATATCGTCACACTCTTGATTACGTCGGCGCTATCAAATGGTCTTTGGAAGAAAGTTTTCCATTATCTACTTTTGCCCATGGCGTCGTTCCAACAAATGAATTCGAGTTCTGAATCGCTTTGTCTCGTATTACGACTTTATAACGGTGTTTCTTTAAACTTTAAACGATCGTAATAAATGTATTTACCCTGAATCATTTATAAACTGAACCGGAATATACAATTTTATTCCGCAAAAATCATAAAGTTGAAAGTTAGGAACGAATAACAAATGAATAACCTAGTTTCATTAAAAGGCACGTGGTTAAGGTACGCCAATCCGCGTAATAACTTTGACACTCCAATTATTATAAAATATGTATCCTTAAGGGATTTTTTTGCGCGAATGCAAAATACTTTTCATACGTGCATAAATACTGAATAAATGGGACGTGATTTTCAATATTTCTTTTTGTAGAATTTATAACAAAGTAACTTTTTCACAAATGTTTTCGCTAACATTTTTACAACGTAAATGTCTTCTTTTGTAATTAATAATTTCAACATTTCTCTGAACTTTCTTCGTTGCGATAAAAAAAATATACAAAGCTTATGACGTGCTTGTTTAAAAATATTTATACGGAACAAGACTTTGAATTTGTCAGACCAATCGCCCTAACGAACGAATAAATTAAACGACCCGTAACAAAAAATTATTCCTGTCATTGAGTTGCGTTGAGTGGCGGAAACCATTTATAACACGTCCCATACAGCGTAGATCGCATACACGTCTTAGGATGTATTTTTGGTACTTATATATACTCTATATATATTCTTACTCTATATATACTTATATGTACTCTATATATATTCTCTATCTTAGATATACCATAAAATATTTCGTGAAATCGCGTATTCGTGTCTAATGTCAGGGATTCTCTTTCCACAAGTCCGCGTTTTCTATATTATCTTTCTTCCTTATCAGTAGGCATTCTCACAATTTGTGATTAATACTGCTCGTACAGGAATGTTAGGTTTTTGACGTTGTAAAATTTCACGTGAAATAATAATGCCTATATATTGACTAATTTATCAATTAATTAAATCCGTGTATATCAAGTTTTCTATAATTTACTACTTTCGTGTAACTACAGAAATTTGATGCAATATAAAACTTGATTAAAACAGCGATTCATTAGGAAACGAGAATAATGATGCAAATATTTTTTGTAGCCATTATATAAGATTTCGATCGCATAATTAATCAGTATCAACTTACCGGTCTTTAACGGTAGAATAGAAAGAAGTGCAGGCGGTACAGAGACCGCAATTATGATCACTTTCAGGTAGAATCTCCAACAGTGGTACATCTTCTTAGTCGTAATAAGTCGCGATCAGAAGCGTAAAAGAAGTTTAGCAGTGGCGTAAGTACCGCACTAGCCAGAAGTATCTGCGACAGAAATCAGAATACACTCTTTTTCGCATGGTTGGATCAATTTCGCGTGGGACTAACCTGATTGAACCTAACGCGGGATAATTGTGTTAAGGAAGTGATACATTTACACTGTACATGAGAGTGTGTGTGTAAGGGCCAGAGGGCGTCAAGGTCTTAGTGGAGACAAAAGACTGTTGCCAGATGTTAGAAGAATCTAGGATAGTCGGTTGGCGACAAGCGTGCGTGCAAGACGTTCTTCAGAGTGTAATATAGATGTATAACTGTTGTGTGGGAAATATAGTCAATTATTTGTATTCCCAAATCCTCGAATTTCCTTAACATGGTAGCAGAGCGTGGTTACTAGTTTTGCAAGATATTTAGTGCGTGGTTACGATCTTGCGAGTGAGTTTTCAGTAAAGAAAAAAAAACTTTCAGAGGAACAAAATATACTTCGAGCACGTAGGAACGCTTGAGTAAGAAAAGAAAAAAAAAAGAAGAATCAATTAAAATGGAGGGATCGGAAATCATGATACCTATATTCGATGGCGAGGATTATGGAATGTGGAAGCAAAGAATCACGATGTTTCTCAAATATAAGGAATGCGAGGTTGTTACAACTAGAATGAAGAACGAAAGAGACGATGAAGACTGGGACAAAAAGGATTTGAAGGCGATAAATATAATTTATAGTGCAATATCGAACAGACAATTGGAGTATGTTAGGGAAGGAAAAACGGCGTATGATATAATAAAGAGGTTCGATGAAATGTACTTGAAAGAGTCGACGGCACTGCAGATCGTATGCAGAAGGAGATTGGAAAACATAAGACTGGAGAACTACAGTGATTCAGCATCATTCTTTAACGATTTCGAAAAATTAATAAATGAATTAAAAAGTGCGGGCGCACAAGTAAGTGAGAGGGAAAAGCTGAATTACATGCTGAATACGTTAGCCGAAGAATACAGCTACATAGCGGACATAATAGACGCATTGAAAGAAGAGAATCAAACGGTAGCGTATGTGAAAAATAAAATAGAAATAGCAGAGAAGAAAAATAAATCCAATGGAGGAGAAAGGCAAACCAACGCCTTTTCTGCAAAAAAGGAAGGATGCTTCAGATGTGGAAGATTAGGACACTTTGCGAGAGAGTGTCAAAATGGCGTCCAAGCGGGAAGCAGTAACGGCTATTGGCATGGGCCAACACGTGGTCGAAACAGAGGAAGAGAGAACAAAGGCAATACGAGCAGAGGACGTGGAAACTTTCATCGTCAATCAAGAACCGGCACGGGCGAGCATGGAAACTCAAGAGCAGGCATATGGACAGCAACGGCGCACGCAGCAAACAGCAGTGAGACGAATGAAATAAGTAAGAACGAAATAGTGTGGCTATTAGATAGCGGTTGTACCGATCACATAATTAATAATATAAATTATTTCGATAAATCTATCGACCTAAAAGAACCGGTAAATATATTATATATTTAGGCGATAATAGACCGATAAAAGCGACAAAAGTTGGGAATGTTATAAGTCATTTTGAAGCATTCGGAAAACAAAATAAAATAAATATGAGGAAAGTATTTTACGCGAAAGAAATGTCCGCAAATTTGATTAGTTTAGGTAAACTAACAGACAATAAGAATACGGTTATTTCCAAAGGAAATATTGCGAAAGTAATAGATGAGGATAATATACTTACAGCTGTAGCGTTCAAAGAGAATGGGACATATAGAATAAAAAGTATATTGAAAGGGAAGAAGCACTTAGTAAACAGCGCCGAACGTAGTGGTATGAGTAAAAAGGAAAGATGGCATAGGATGCTAGGACACGTAAATTTTAAATATTTAGAGATTTTGGGTAAAGAGCAGCTAGTGACTGGCATACCGAATGAATTTGAAAAGGAACTTTTGAAATGTAGGGTGTGTATAGAAAGCAAAATGCATAACTTACCTTTCAAAAATAATCGAACTAAGGCTAAGGAAATAATGGAAATTATTCATACGGACGTATGTGGTCCCTTTAAGACTACCGGATTCAATGGAGAAAAATATTTCATTTCATTTATCGATGATTATAGTAAAATAGCTAGGATCTATTGTATAAAATCAAAAGATGAGGTCTTTGATTCTTTCGTACAGTTCGTAAATGAAGCCGAAAATTTAACGGGCAAGAGGTTAAAAATATTAAGATGCGATAATGGTAAAGAATATTTAAATAATCGAATTTATAAATTTGCTAGGGATAAAGGTATAAGAATAAATAATTGCCCAACATACGTACATGAATTAAACGGGACAGCGGAAAGGTATAATAGAACAGTGATGGACATGGCGCGTTGCTTGTTAGCGGAAGCGAAAGTACATAAAAGGTACTGGCCGGAAATAGTTTGTACAGCGGAATAACACCAGCTCAGATAAATGACCCTCTAACTTACCTTTGTCCTCATCGACGTCAGTGATTTTAAAGCTAGTTATAAAGTGCACTTCTCAGCCAGCGTCCACGGCAGTCAATATTATTTAACGGGTCTTAACGCGATGTAAAAAGGGAAAAAGGAGGAAAGAAGGAACAGGGAAGCAAAGAGGAAAAACGAATTTTTCATTTTCTCGAAACTGGATCAAGTTTCAGGCTGCTCGCCAAACTTCTGTAGCTAACTCAGTCTGTAGCTAACGAGACAAGATTAGACAAACCACGCTTTAAAATTCCCACAGAACTATAATAATCCTCGAAATCAATACGATTCGTCGATCCATCGCCTGATTAAAAAATGAGATAGGATGAAGCTCACTAGTCGGCCTTTGAACTTTCAATAGTGATTCTCTGTAAATGCTTGAAATTGACGCTTGGATTCTTTCCGGATTAACTAGCTTTGCCCCTCCCTCCCTTTATCTATTTTCTTAGATCGACTTAGACTGCCACAACATATTATCTTTCTTCTTTTCTTTTCTTTTCTTTTCTTTTCTTTTCTTTTCTTTTCTTTTCTTTTCTTTTCTTTTCTTTTCTTTTCTTTTCTTTTCTTTTCTTTTCTTTTCTTTTCTTTTCTTTTCTTTTCTTTTCTTTTCTTTTGATCTTTTAAAGCCCTAAATCGCTGGCTATTTTGTATACTATATATTTTGTACACTCAATTACTCTGTAAGTCATAAGTACATATGTTTTACAACGTTATTTGTCATATTTCAGTTAAACCCCAGAAAAGCCAGAAATATATTTGCAGCGTGTTTTAACGCGTCCCTGGCAAAGATCTCAAAAACGAGTTGCGACACAATTTAAAGCGACAAATAGCACCGCGTATCTCGTTGTGGTAACACACGGTTCGCCAGCTTTTTAAAAGCGCTCTCCGTTTGCTTTTTCCTCTCTTCTCTTCCCCTGTCTCTTCGTTTTTTCTTAACGAGCAAAACCATTTTCGCGAGGACGAGAGTACGGAAATGACGTACTGGCAATTTTGTTTTGTGATAATACAAGCAGCTCGGTTTCAGTGAATTAAACTTGGCCCCAAGCTTCTACTTATCCCCACCTTCCTTTCCTTTATTTTCCCTTCTATATCCCGTGTTACTCGTGAAGACGAACAATGGTTCAGATAGATGATAGGCAGATTTTCGAGAACTAAATAAATATACGGTCGCGGATCGGTATCCTTTACCCCTCATTGCGGATCGAGTCGCGAGATTGCAAAAGCGAGATATTTTATTATTCTGGACATGGCCGGTGGGTTTCTCCAAATCCCTATTCATCCTAATTCTAGGAAGTATACAGCATTGATTACCCTCGATGAACAATTTGGATAATAAGTTGTTGTTTTCTTCGAATTCTTTTGTGCCTTTGTTCGATCCATTCTAAGTCGATCTAAGAAAATAGATAAAGGGAGGGAGGGGCAAAGCTAGTTAATCTGGAAAGAATCCAAGCGTCAATTTCAAGCATTTACAGAGAATCAAGCGGGCTGGTTAAGGTCGTGAGTTGAGCAATTATCCCGCGTTAGGTTCAATCAGGTTAGTCCCACGCGAAATTGATCCAACCATGCGAAAAAGAGTGTATTCTGATTTCTGTCGCAGATACTTCTGGCTAGTGCGGTACTTACGCCACTGCTAAACTTCTTTTACGCTTCTGATCGCGACTTATTACGACTAAGAAGATGTACCACTGTTGGAGATTCTATCTGAAAGTGATCATAATTGCGGTCTCCGTACCGCCTGCACTTCTTTCTATTCTACCGTTAAAGACCGGTAAGTTGATACTGATTAATTATGCGATCGAAATCCTATATAATGGCTACAAAAAATATTTGCATCATTATTCTCGTTTCCTAATGAATCGCTGTTTTAATCAAGTTTTATATTGCATCAAATTTCTGTAGTTACACGAAAGTAGTAAATTATAGAAAACTTGATATACACGGATTTAATTAATTGATAAATTAGTCAATATATAGGCATTATTATTTCACGTGAAATTTTACAACGTCAAAAACCTAACATTCCTGTACGAGCAGTATTAATCACAAATTGTGAGAATGCCTACTGATAAGGAAGAAAGATAATATAGAAAACGCAGACTTATGGAAAGAGAATCCCTGACATTAGACACGAATACGCGATTACACGAAATATTTTATGGTATATCTAAGATAGAGAATATATGTAGAGTACATATAAGTATATATAGAGTAAGAATATATATAGAGTATATATAAGTACCAAAAATACATCCTAAGACGTGTATGCGATCTACGCTGTATGGGACGTGTTATAAATGGTTTCCGCCACTCAACCGCATTTGAATTTGTGAACACGATCGAACAATTGACACGAATTATTAATTCCCGTCTCTACTCTAGTAACGATTTGCTTTGGAACGAGGTCGAATCGTTCTGATTCCGCGCATGATTAACAAATAATTACAGAGGACATCAATTACTTGGATGGTCTTCCTGAAACTTGATCCAGTTTCGAGAAAATGAAAAATTCGTTTCTTCTCTTTGCTTCCCTGTTCCTTCTTTCCTCCTTTTTCCCTTTTTACATCGCTTTGTTTTACATCGCAATTTACATTTATTTGTAAAGTTTGAATCTCCTCGATATTGAAGATGTTGAAGCTGCAAGTATGTATTTCATTTTAATCCATTCGAGACCGAGATTTAATTGTAAGACGATACCTAGGTGTCGGTACGATCTGAATGTTTAGTTGGAATGATTCTGTGTTTTACTCTCTCCAGGGTATCCTTTTCATACTTTGATTTTAAATCGATGACAATCTTAAATAGTATGCTTCATATTTTTAAAATATAAAATTATATACTATGTTATTCTATAATGTATTATGTACAGTATATATATATATATATATATATATATATATATATATATATAATATCTATGTTGAAAAAAATATGAAACTAACATGATATATACATTACTACATAAGTTATATATAAAATATGTATATTATATCCTTGCCTACTGACTGATATGAATTTCTTTCGGTCTCGAATGCGTTAAAAGAGAGCGCAAAGAAGTCGAAATTACTTATTGTAATTAGTAAAACGACCTGAGAGGCAGACAGATACAAGAAAGAAGGAATATTATATTAGCGGCATCATCATGTTTTTGCTCTCTTTAAGTCTTTCATCGAGACAGACAATCTACAGGTATTAATCGACCAATTTCTTCAAGCTGATAACTTCGAATTGATGTTTATATATAAGAAGTGTTATGTGTTAATCTGTCTAAATGTTTAAAAGGTGTTATAAATTAAATGTTGTTAAACGATACGTAATTGCCTTTTGATCGTAAATTTTACTATCAAGGGGTCTTTTATGTATGCGTAATCATTGTGAATTATACCAATTTATGTGATCGATATTAAAGGTGTTTAAAAGCATGTATTTTTTTCTATATTATTATTCTCCTATATTATTATCCTATATTATTATAGCATTCCTATATTATTATAATATCCAATTACATGTTGATACACAAGATATACAGATTATTATTTATAACGTTTTGGTTTTCTTAATTGAGTCATTCGTTTAGTACAAATGATAAGAAATTAGTAATAATTCACAAAAAAGGGATATTGCAGTAGAAATATTATAAAAAAACATTTTCTGTTTTAGTGTAGAGTTACTCCTTCTTACAGACAGTGTCGTACAAATCTGTACGTCTCTGAGAAAATGTAGGCATCTGAGCCCTTACTTCCTCAACAACTTTTAGATCTGATAGAAAAAAGAAACATACGAAGTAATAAGTAATGCTTACTAATAAATTCAACAAATACAGAGGAAGATGGCTAAATCGATAAATTAACGAGACTAAAAATTAATTACATCATGGATCTCTCGCTTTTAATTTTAAGCTGTAAATTACCGATATCGGTGACTGCCATATTCTCTTGAGTTTCCAAATCGTAAAGAATCTTTCCCCAGGGATTGGTCAACTGTGTATGTCCCCATGCGACGTAACTTGCTTAAGGAACACGAGCCGGTGATATGCAGGCAACGTATAATTGATTATCATTCGCTCTGAAACGCTGAAGTAATGACCAGTGCAGTGGTCCAGTGGTCATATTGAATGCCGCTGGATATATCAGCATTTGGCAACCTAACCCAGAGAAGCAGGAAATATGAAGCCACCGAATACCAATTAACTTCGTAGTTGCACGGTTCACATTCCATCATTTCTGAATATGCGAGGACAGTCCTCTTATTGTGCTTTTAATTCTTTTATTTGTTTCATTTTCAGCAAATATACTGGTTTTTTAAATTAAGCTTCTTTTTATACAGAGTTACAGATTATATTAATTTTATATAGAATATATTTAAGAAAGATATTTAATTTTTTGCTAGTTAAGTATTGATCGATTAAGTTACTGTACCTTTGTTCCGATAAATGCGTGCCATTTCCTCGAATCTAATATCATAGCAAATGCCAATACCTATTTTGCAGCCCTTCACATCGAACGTCGTTAGGGAGTTACCAGGACTGAGTGAATCACTCTCTCGAAAAGTAATCTTATTAGGAATGTCGATGTCGAATAGATGTACCTAATAACATAAAAATGTGGTCGCTAATTCTATTGCTGCAACTTTTCTAATTTAATATCAAAGTTACCAACTCCTAAACTTTAATTATTTTTTATTTAATAACTGACAGCGTTTTTATCACTTTCTTTTATTAAAGAATCTTATCATTTAATAATGTTTAAAAAGGAGAAAAAATAAGTATAATAATATTTTAAGTATGTGAAAAATTTATACAACAACAAACACATTACAACAAAAATGGGCGTTTCCCGTATCATAACGTATTTTATAAACCGTAAATTATAGAATTGGTTATAGTATACGTATGTACATATGTATATTCCTAAATTATTCCTAGATAGAGTCACTTTCTTCACCCCAATATTTTCAAATTCAAAGCCATAAAGGAATATATTACTTACCTTTCGGTGCTTTGCTATCAAAGTTCCATCGGGACCCCAAATAGTACAGGTATTGTACAATTTATCGCCCTCTATTTCAGGCATCGTACCACCAACTACATAGATGTTGTTTTCTTTAGCTGCGTTCGATGAAGCAACGCTCGTTTCACCATCAGGAATACTCTCGGCGTATTTTGGAAAGTACTCTGCATTGCAATATTTCAATTAATGAAAAATAACTGTCTTTTGTTCCAACCATAAATTAAATTGAAATGTTTGTCAGTTTTTTATTTTTTAAATTATTAAAATAACTAAGTTTTATATTTCGACTTAATTAAATATGCAATTACTTAGCTAATAGTATATATAATAAATCGTTTCTACAGGTTCAAAATGAAAAATGAATATTTAGAAATATTTAATTACGACAATGCTATTTGTGTTAGCATCAGTGGCTTGTTACTCAACGACTTTGCTAGTACTTTTTGAAACATAAAGTTAGTTTTCAATTAACACTTATACTAGAGGCGGAATTATAAATGCAAAATAATTGACAATACTAATTTATAAGTACCTAATTATTAGTATCTTCACAAATATATTTATACAAAAATCACGATAATCATGAAAATGGGGAAATCCTATATTCTCGAATCAATTCACAATTTATTTTGTATATTAATTAGATTCCGCGCTCATCAGTACGTACTCACTGGCGACATCGAGAAAATGTATCGGCAATTCCTCGTACGACCAGAGGATCGGAAATATCAAAGGATATTATGGCGCAGCGCGAGTGGAGAAACAGAAACATATGAGCTTAACACCGTAATACTCTTATCATAGAAATAGAAGCAGTCCTCAATTCCCGCCCGCTAACTCCTATCTCCACCGATCCAAATGATCTCCTAGCCCTCACTCCCGGACATTTCCTCATTGGCGATTCATTAATGTGCTTACGTGATCGAGATTTCAGAGACATTCCATCGAACCGACTCTCCAAATGGCAGCTGGCATAAGGAGTATTTGAACGAGCTAACCAACCGCAATAAATGGAGCAAGGGTGGACACAGCATCCAAAAGGGCACAATCGTCATCCTCGGAGAGGACAACGTTCCCTCCATGCATTGGCCTCTGGGCCGAGTTATCAAGGTTCATCCAGGCGCCGATGGTGTCATCCGGACAGCTACAGTTCAGACGGCAAAGAGCATTTTGGATCGGGGCGTCAAAAGGCTTGTCCCACTGCCAATTCAACCCGATCTCGAGAAACCCGAACAACTAGCCACCGAGACGAAATAAGATGGGAACTTCAACCACACCTCGCTAGTTTGATCGGTACCCTCTCAACGGGGGGAGAATGTTACGCCATGCGGCTTACCATAGGTCATATTCTTAACTATCGATCGCGGCACTATAATGTCGCAGACGGATCGTCGCGTCTGCCCGGCAAACAAACATTGTAGTGGCAAGCGCGTGGTTCATTAAGCAGGGCGACTTCCAGAAACGTCGACTCGTGGCCCGTATTTTACCTCGCAGTAAAAGAATGTGGCGTGATCCGAACGTAGTGGGGGTCGCCTTCCAGAAAAAACGAAAAAAATCGAAAGGCGTTCAGAACTTTTCGAGAAGTCGAACCGTCAACACATGTGGTATGTCGCGCATTACTTATCAACCAAAACGCAGTTACATTTTTTTTGTTCCTTTTATATCTTTCTAGTTAATAAGTTGTTGAAATAAACATTAATTTATTTGTGTTAATTCTGTGGAATTTCATTGAACTACCCTTATTATCATAATCGAAATAAGGGGATCGATCAGTTCGTGGCGTCGATTATTTAATCGTAACGGGAACTTACAACTCTCGTTGACGTGCTATCTCGCGATCGCGTCTCTCCGCGAACGGTCGAAACAAAATGATTCACTAAAAACTGTCCTGAATTCCTAAGAATTTATTTACCGCAAAACTGACAAAGTGTTTATTTAAAAAATGAGGTTGAAGGTAGTCCTTTTCTTTCATTTCATTCATTTTCATTTTCTTTCTTAAGTATGGCTAACACAATATCTAATCAATTAAAATTTTATATTTTCACGTGAAAAGTTTCTTTAGATAATTATTATCAACATGATGACTAACTCTTACGGATTAATACGTGTCTGTAGGGCAATCCGGTGGACTTGATCGGCTTTTTACTTCGAAAGTTGAGTAATCGGTGTCGCTTTCTTACGCATCTTTGAACTGTATAAATGTTTTAAAATTGTTTGATCCAGAATGTACCACACCGGACAATCAAGAAGGCAGGTGCCTTGACTACAGAAAATGTAAACCTCTGCAAGAAATATGGCAGATACAGTACCGTACAGCCACCGATTTTTATAGACGATCAGTGTGCAGATACCAGGGCAATGTTACGATCGTTTGCTGTCCGAACGATCCAAACAAAGAGAAGAGAGAAATTTTAATAAAAACTGTGTACAAGTATAAGGCTTTGCGACCACCATACTGTGGTTTTAGCAACGTCTCTCATACCAGGCTGGTCGATGGTAAACCAGCTGAACTTGGTACGTTTTATGTCTTTCTTTCCGATTAATAATAAGCCATTTACTGCAAAGAATGAACTTTAAAGGCATTAAACAGCACATCAATGTACATTTCAATTAGACTAAATAATAATGCTATGATTTCATCGGTAGTAACTTTACTTGTTAACTTGAATTATTTCTTTCTTTTACTTCATGTTAGAAAGAGTATCTTTTTGCTTGAAATAAAAAATTGATATAGGAGTAATAATATGGATAGAGATCAAAAACTGTTAGGGCAGAAATTACACGTTTGAACTTTATAGTTCAGTATAGTTCAAATAGAAATTATATAGAATTATTTAATAATTTGTATTTCACTGGAATAAAAATTTAATTTCTGTCTTTATCAAATCTCTATTTCAGAGTATTTGTACGTATGTACTTATCGTCTGCTGTATGATCGAATATCGAATAGGTAATAATCGTTGTTACTCGTTACGTGAGAAAAAATTATGTATATTCACAACTATGACTATTGCATTTTAGGCGCTTGGCCATGGATCGCTGCATTAGGTTTTCGTAATCCCCGACACCCAGACAAACCACTATGGAAGTGCGGAGGTTCCCTGATATCGGCTAGGCATGTTTTGACCGCAGCACATTGTGCACATATGGATGGAATAGAAAACATACGCAATCATAATATTGCCATTCTTAGATTGGCGGAGGAGGTGCCATTTTCGAGTAAGTCCTCAAATATATATATATGTATATATATATATATATATGCTATTGAGTATTACTGAAGTATCATATCCTGAAATTTCTTACTGTACACATATATTGTGTCATAAAGCGTGTACAATTCTTTCTCATACTTTTGGTCATTCGTTTCCTGCATTTTCATTTATTTTTTTATTTTTCAGGGTACGTATATCCCATTTGTACGAAAGAGCCCCTACGAAAGAGCAACTTCGTCGGCTATAACCCCCTTGTTGCTGGATGGGGAGCGTTAAGATATAGTAAGTGATATCAATTTTATAATAAAATTAAACAGTTCCAGTCTTAAATATCTTTCTTATTTTCTTCGTAGGACGACCACGACGTAATGCATTAATGGTAGTACAAATGCCAGTGATTAAGAACGCCGAATGCAAAATAGCTTGTTCCAAATTTCCTAATGCACCTGATATCACTGATGGTATAATATGCGCCGAACATGCTCAGGGTGGAAAGGATTCTTGTACGGTAATTAAGTTACAGAGTTACTACAAACTATACGGTATCTGAAGACACGTCAATTCGAATTAACATCAAATCGACGTCTTAAACATTAGAAATAATAGATAAACACAATTCAATAGTTTTGCCCACTTCTCACACCTCATTATGGTATTTAATCTAATTTCCTTCTAATCTTAGTTTTGCTCAAAATACATATAACATGTACATTATAAATTGGAGTATTTCAATACACAAATCAATAGAAGATTATTACTGTATATAAGTATAATTTCAATACAATTCGATCGATATATTTCAGTATCTTTGATTAAAAATTTAACGATCCTTTCAGGCTGACCGCGGCGGACCACTGCTGATACAACATTGTATTAACCTCGTATTTAATAGGTATTGTGTCTTATGCTTATAAGTGCTGCACAGCTGGCTATCCCAGCGTTTACACTAGGGTCACATCGTACCTTGACTTCATTCTCCAAGCGATGCAATAATATGATATTACTGTTCCATAAATATCATTGTGTAAAAAACCTAAAGTTGGATTTTCTTATTGTGGAGATCAGAAACAGCACAAATTTGCATTGTTTTGTACGTTACAAATTATAGGCTTAAAATGTACGAAATGTAACTTTGAAACGACACTAATTTTCTACGCACGATAAACCTCCACGACTTAGGTATGTAAAGATGATAAACGTATATTAATTCTATTAATTTGGTAATAATAAACCAACTTTCTGAGAAGTTCTGTAAATTTCGTTTCTGTTGTATCAAGAGAATAATGGAATATTCCACTTAGATCGTATACTTCTTGTATGTACATACAAAATTTTCCGGCTAATCTAAAACACTTCATAAGATAGAGAGATTCTGGAGATTCGGACACAGAGAGTGCATAAAATACAAGATAAGTCTCGTGTCTTTCAAAATTATTTTTTATTCGCTAAAAACGTCCTGTGTACTCATGCAATCACATGCAACCTCGAAACTTCGCTTATTTTTTATCACTTTCCAATTCAATACACTGTTTCTGCATTTTTGACTATATGTAAGAGAAATTTCCATTCAGCCAAAGGTGTACTTACAAATTATAGATTCCTATACGACTCTCGGTAAAAATTTATCCGCACTACAGATAGTTAAAATTTCTGTCGACCGTATTGATCCATCTGCACTCTTCGTATGACGTCAATATCTGTTCAGTGCTGCTGCGTAGGTTTCATTATGTTACGTCAATTCGTTTGTGACCGTTGCGCGAGTAATGGCGCTTTGCAATGGCGATTTGCAGGAAAACAGTGCAGGATGCTGTGATTCGTTTCTTGTGGTCGGAGGTTATGTTTGATGCCTATATTTATCAAAGATTTAATGCACATTATGGAGAAAGTGTTTTGTCACGAAGTGTGTTTGAATGGGCACAAAAGTTCAAAGAAGATCGCACAAGTGTTATGAAAAAACAGCTGGACGCCCGTCCACATCCACGATGACAACATTGAACGTGCTCATGAACTTATGCTCTATGGAATAGACGAGTGACACTGGATAATGTGGCAAATCATTTGCAAATCAGCCACGGCTCTGCTTATGCAATAGTGCACGACAGATTTGGGTTTTAAAAAGTTTGTGCGAGATGGATGCCGAGAAAGCTGATGAAAAGGTGAAGACGACGATGCATTCGTGGTTCGCAGCTCAGCCCAAAACATTTTTTAATGAGAAAATACGAAGGTCCTTCAGCAAATGGACAAAGTGTATACAGAAATTGAGTGATTATGTCAAAAAATGATGTATGTCTTTTTTGACAATTGCTTAAAATAAATTCTACACCGACAGAGCGGGTAACTTTTTACTCACCCTCGTAAGACACTTAAATTTCCAATCTATTATGATGAATAAAAGAGCTTATACTATTAAATCTAATTGTATTTTGTTGCATGAGAGTACACGTGTATGTGATGCACATTACCTTTATATCCCCTTGAACGCTTCAATATTGCGCATATATACTATATTTTGTGCAGCTTCTATAAAATTTTGTATGTTTGTTTAGGCTGCTAATCCAGAGGCTGGAGTACAAAGAAGTGGCACAATGATGTGGGCTGATGACATTTATAATTATCGAGGAATCACCCCTACATTCGCTCAGGTATATATCGTTGACTATAATGTATTTAACATATATGATTGTTAGAATATTAATAATTAATTTTTAATTCTATCAGAATTTTAATGAAACTGTCCCTTGGGAAGGAAGAACTGATACCTTGATATCACGGTTTGTACATCCTATATGTACGACAAATTTTAGAACATTATATAACGAAGAACCAGATCGTCGTGGCCATGTGATGTGAATAAAAGGACTTGAATTTGATGATATTTTTATAATGTTAGATAACATAACTAAGTATCTTCACAGTAAGATAGGATGACATGGTTTACATGATCTTAATGTTGTTCACTTGAGTGATGATATTATAAGGAAAAGTGTAATATCACAGGTAAGATGATTCATAATTTAGAACTACTAACTCATGTATGTATTAAAAATTAAAGAAATATATTAAATTTTATAGGATATTTATGTTTAGTAACCAGTAATTGAGAGATCGGTATTCATGGTTACTATAACGAGGCTGTAGAAACGCACCCTTTCTTCTTTGCAAATGGTCCTGTATTTATGTCTAAGCCGAAACTGGAACCTCTGAATAATTTAGATTTATTCTTGTTATTTTCTAAAATACTTCTCTACAGTATACCATAAGGAATGATACCGTATCGCACCTAATCAAGTGCCTTAAGAAACATCAACAGGATATCACAGTAATCCCTTATCGACTGATATGTAAGTAAAAGTTATGTGTCATTGTTATACACAGTTATTTATCATTTTCTATTAATTCAGTTGTAGCCACTACAATATCTATGACACTGGTAGTAATTATGAGAACAATAATGATGTTCTATAAGAGGAAATGATGATTGGGAACAAAAACTTACAGGTAAGTCAATGTATATGTTATTTGCCATTTGAAAAGAAAGTTACTAACTTAGAATTTTTTGATAAATAATAATTGTGCAAAATATATTGGATTTCAAATTTGTCAAAAATTGAAATTTAAGAAGCATTGTAATAATATAACATTAATATTTTGATTTTTCAGGAGATATCATGCGGTGGATGGATAATATGTAAAAAATATTAAGCAGTATATGAATTTTCATATTGCGTAGAGATAACAAAATGAATTTTAAAAAATGTCGACATGGTAATAAGAAATAGCATCATGACAAAGAATATATAAAGACAGTTTCATTTTTTATAAATAAAAATTTGTTGTTCCAGATTTTGAAATATAGTGAAACGTTTAATTAGTATCTTAATATCTTCAAATAATTATTATTTTAGAATCAATTGTAATTGTATCATACGTACTTTTGAATTCGTGCAAGAACATATGTAATTTTGAAGTAGTTATTATTAGGAAATTGTTAGATGCGAACAGTATGCGAAATGTTAGTATGCAGTGTAATAATTATCAATCAAAACACAAGAATTAAATTCTTGAGGAAAAAATTTCCGGAATTTCTTATTTACACGATTATAAAGAAATCCATAATAAAAAGGAGCTGCTTTCTAATACTTCTCTTCCTTGTAATGCCTATGTTAATGATAACGAGGTTCGACTTTTTGTTTTTAGAGGGATACTGGAAAATTTGAAAGTACAGTACCATTGGGAAGAAAATCACGATATTGAAAACGATATTTGCAAGTAAATTTCCAAAAAATCTGTTTTCAAATTTTCGCTTTCTATTTCACATTAAAAGAAAGGGAGGGCTGCCTTCTTTTTCTGCAAGACAAAACAAACATTCTGAATCTCGTATCAATGAATGATGTCAATGAGTTATTTTTCTTTCCAGATTGAACAATATTCCAGATTTATTCATAATTTCATACTACGCGAAGAATAGACTTTCATAGGTATATAAAGGAAATATTAAGTATAGGAAAACTCTTTTTCGTTGTAGGTGACATATGCTTCACGGTTGAACACATATAAATGAAAAAGTACTCTTATGGAGAAAAAGAATTGATACCTTCGATTGACATTAGATAATGTATATAAACTTATGAACAATCACTATCAGTTTGTATTTTAGGTGCACACGCAGATTTGTTGGAGTTCTTATAAAATGTACTTCCTGTACGAACGTTTTATTCTTCCAAATTTTACGATACTATGTCTCATATAATAACTATATGGATTAAACGTAATATAAATGATCCGAAAATAGACTCGAACGACATTAATTGTCTTTCTATTTATACCAATATCGAAAATACAAGTAAAGCCGGAGCAATAGTATGCAAGAATGGACTATTTATTATTTTAAAGCAAATCATAGCATATTCAGAATGCACAGTATTATCATGAAATGTAAATGAATCAGTTGTAAACGAACGATTTTACTGTAAAATCGTTGCCTCCTTTTTTTCATCTGAAATATAGCAGCAATGAGTACATTCTTTTAATATATAATAAAACGAGATATCTTTATAAAGTTACATATGTCATCACTGGTAACTGTTATCTCGTATGACACCAAATATACCGTTAGTATGGAATGATATTTTTATGAAGATATACTTTAATGATAGATTTTATGAATGAAACGTTATATAAGAAAAATTATCTCTTGTCATTCTATGAAGTGTAGTAGCTAATGAAGATTAATTTTACGAAGTATTAGAGCAAAAGAGAATTAAAAAATTAAAAAGATCTAAATAAGATTGTTCGTGTGGCTTAATTATCTCAATTCTGGTACACCACTTGTTACATTCTAACTAATTAGCGCTAAACAATAACTTGCAAATATTAAAGATATTAACACCTTAATATTAACACCTAAAGGTTTTCAGGAAATTTTATAATATTTGATTATTGTATATCTAGTCATTGATTGATAAAATTTCTTGTATAAGCATAGATCGAGGTTGACGTCATACGCAGATTGCATATCATTGACAGGTATCGTTTTAATTTATTTTATGGCTAGAATCATTTGAATATTATACGAATAATTATTTCCATTCGAACGATTAATAAATCACGTACCTATAAAAGATATATTATGAAAAAGACGTGACGAAACAAAAAAATATTGGAAATTCCGTTGTCATTAGATCAATTATTTTTGCAATGATTTTTATTTCCATGTAATTACATATGAAATGGGTAATTCATTAACATCTCCTCGAATCGAATATAATTCGTTACACTTCACAACGATTCAAATAATGGACGGGAAATATATAATAAGTTTCCTGTCCTTGCGTTAAAATAGTACTGTACAAATCAGATGATACAGGAAATACCCAAAAAACCCAATTACATCCACATTGCATGACAGCACACTTGCAATGGATTTTTGTGATTTCAATGTCACAGACAATGACACAACTAATCAGAACACGTTCGAGGCTATAGACATTGAAATTACCGCGTGTTTAATACGTTTAAAGCATAAATCTAAATTTCACGCGATTATTTCTTTGTACATTGTGAAACTCTTAAATTATCTTAATCGAATAAATAATCCTAATGTAATAAAACATCTTGAAATAGACCTAGATATCTGAAACAGAAACTCGAAGGATAAGAAATCCTAAAAGGTACTAATCCTAAAATAACAAACTCCTAAATAATAAACAAGTGATAAAACCTGTTATAAATAATAAACCTTACCTGGAATAATCAAATCCTAACTAATCGAAAATAAAATAAGGCAAGCAATTCTTAATCTTTCAAGTAATTTTTCCGAAAACACAGAAAGATAGAGAAATTAAAAAGACGCAGCACAAATTGCAGCACAATGAAAGTTTCAGAGCGATGAATACGATCGTATTAAACTAAATAATTTTCAAAAGTGAAATTACACTGAAACGTATATCGATGATATTTGTCATTTCTACGATCTGTTTCGCTTGATCGTGCTTCTTTTCTGATGTAAATTCAATTTATAATACGAACTAAGTTTCCTTTATTATTATTAGTCCTGCGTCTTTTTAATTCGTCACTTCTTTTATTTCAGAACAATGACGAGCTCCAAGATGCTGTTCGGATGTTTGGCGTTAATTGCTTTTCTGCATCCATTAGTTCACGTTTGTACTTCGAGTAGTACAGCTCAAGGTTTGTACTTCGAGTTGTCTTTTTCCATGCACTTCAAATTCCAATACGATCTGGTCACGTGGCCTTCGTACAATTTCGAAATTTTACCTGTTTGGTAATCGTCAATGAAAAAAGAAGTTATGCGTGACCTCAACACATTGAAACAATTTTTATGATTCTTTATTTGCCGGTTGGTCAGCAAGTTAATGGAAAAATTTCACTTAACTATTCGCGTTAATTTCTTCGGTTTAACTTTTGGGAAATGCTTCGTTAGCTTCGGGAATATTCCAACGATTCGTTTTACGTACAAAATAAGCATGATAAATATTACATCACGGTAATGTAATATCGGAATATATTAAAGGTGTAATTTTGTCCGATTAATTATAATTTATTAATAATGGATTGAAAATACAGATATTAGTTAGACAGAGAAACGATGTTTGATTAACAGGAAAACTAAATGCAACGCTCGTATTTGCAACAAATAACTTGACAACTATTTGGTAACTCTCTCTCTCTCTCTCTCTCTCTCACTAGCAACTCTAACACTCGACAACACTCGCAACTCAATTCTAACGACTCTATGCTTCGACGTCTCGATCAACTCTGATTCTCGCAACACGCACACTTTTCGATTCGCCTTGGATAGCGAAACCGTCCTTCTTCTACCGTGGTCTATTGTTTCCCTCATACATACGTAAGAACTACCAACTACGTGCCTTTAGTCACGTAGGCACTCTTAAATGTAAACGAACCACAGAAACACGACGTACACGGTTTTTCTATTTTCAGCCGATCTCCAATCAAAGCTATTCTACGATATTACAATCGGCCTTTCCTGACAATCACATCTGCCCTCAGATGTGCTCATCATCGCCGCTCGCACTTACATCACTATCGTCAGCATTCCACCATTTCATGTGATCGGCTGCCGTGGAAGTTGTACGTGGCCCTTCGTGCTCCCCCTCTCGCTGCACTATGTATCGGTCATTTCGCAGGACTTTTATCACCCGATACGGTCCAAGAAACTTCGGATGCAGCTTTAGCCCGGGACCCCTCTGCATCCTCTCGATTGCCACTAGATCTGCCGTCCTGTATGCTGTCGCCTTCTTGCGTCTCCTGTTATACGCCCGCTTGTTTCGGATTTGGATCTCCTCAATCCGTCTCTTTGCGTCCGCACGCAGCTGATCTCGTTCCTCTTGGAACACCGCGGCCTGTTCGTCCTCGATGCTACTGCTCCTCTTTCGCTCTTCCTCTATCTTCCTCTCCGTTGTTTGTTTACCCATTTCACTCTTGTCAGGGGCTTTGATCGTCGTGGCAGCATCGTGACATTTTCGTAGGCTCGGTTCGTACATGGAAGACGTTAACAACTTACCATCTACCGAGACTATGATCTCTTCTTTTTCGAAGGTCTTCACGTTCATCGTGTCCTCGACAATCCCATCGTCGTCCTCGTCATCCACATCCTCTGTATATCGAATCTTCGTATCGATATTATTGGAGGGATTCCGCGCGTGCGACTTCCCTTGTCTTTTCGTTCGCCTTGCATTCACTCTCTTCGAGTCTATCCGAAAACTTGAAACAACCCTCACACCCGCAACGCTATCCTTCTCAGTAAATTCGCAAATATCATCAACAACATCCTGTTGCTGTTGTTTAGCCAGATTCTTCCTCCTCGTGATGTTCGCTAAGTCCTCCTGCTGGCCGCAAGAATCCGACGAGGACACCATCTCGTGGTCCACTTTACCAATCACCACGTGTCTTGCCACTATTCTCCGTTCCTCCGACACTTGCTGCACAGCTGCCCGATACTTCTTCAAAACTTCTGCTAACTCTTCTTTATTTTCTTCCAATTGCGACAGTAGCTCAGTTCGTTCGCGACTAGCTACATTAATCACGATCTTCTGCTTCGGAACGTTGCCGCAGTACTTCCTGCAACGAAGCCTGCGTCTCATTCGGTTCTTGCTCCAGTGCCTGTTTCGCTTTAACTGCAACTGCTCTAGCGCATTCTGCATCTTCTAACTGGTTCTTCAGCTGTCGTAAAGCTGCTTTACCCGTCGAGTCACCTTTCGATCTCTCCGGCATCGTTTGAGCGTCTCTTAGCAATGCTTTGGTTCTCTTCAAATCTCTTTTTAGACTATGTTGCATGTCCTTAACGTGTGACAAATCTATCTCACTCGCCTGTGTCTCTACATCTATCTTGAGGACTTCCGGACACTCATCGGGATTTTCGTCCTTTATTCTACTAATAAAAGATTCTCCCCCTTTTATACTTATTTCAACAGTGTCCAAAAAGTCTGCGCCAATAATAAGCGAATGTTGCATCACTGTGTCTGGAACTACGTGTATGGTTATACAGTACGACTCATTGTCTATAATAATGTTCGTCGAAAATTTCCCGAGCGTAAAATTCCTTCCGGAACCGACACCGCCAAATCCAACGATTTCCCGACTTAATCTGGGCGCTCCGATTTTCACATGCTGATCTGCTCGCATTAGAGTCAGCTCACTACCGGTGTCTATCAACGCGCTCAATTCGAAATTTTCCATCTTAACATCCTTACAACGCCTTGTTTGTAACGACCGAAACACGCTGTAAACTTTTTTTGACGGCTCACCCAGTGCCTTGTCGCATTTTGATGCGATGTGTCCGTACTCCCTACATTTGAAGCATTTAGGTCCTCTCGACTTCCTCGCATCTCCAGATCGACCGGGTTCCTTGTTCCTCTCGGTTTCGGACAGCTTCGCCACCGGCTTTACCCTGCTACTCTTCGGCTCCTTAAATTTCGTCCTCATCTCCATATCTCTTTTTATCGCTTCGTAGCGCCTGAAACGCTCTTTTAATTGCTCGATATTCCTGGCTCCGTATAGCACAGTCTTGTTCGCGACCTCGTCGGGAATGCCTTGAATAATGTAGTCTATCAAGGATTGCGTATCAACCCTTCCTTGTTTTGCAATCCCGCACATGTGATACATATATTGTTGCAGACTCTCATCTGCTTTCTTCTTTCTATGGGATAACTCGCCATGTATCTGTTGGTCGCTTACTACATTTTCAAACTCATTCCTCAACGCCTTTTTTAGCTTTGCCCAGAACTTCGCGCATCGCTCTTGTCGTACGAAGGCCTGAGCGGAGCCTGCGAGTAATTTCTTAGCATAGGCCACCATGTGGGCGTCTGACCAACCCCACACTTCTGCCATTTCCTCGAAGTCTTCCACCCACTGATTTACACTCAGCAGATCATCCCCGCTGAATTTCTCTAATGAGTCTTCCACGTCTTTAAGACTCAACATCGAACCGAAGCATATACTTCTGCTGATACTCATCGCGGTCCTGATACACCGCTCGCGTGCCTCTCCTGTATTCTCGCGCGCCTTGTTTATCGTCCTCGCCTTCACTTTCGTCGGAGCTCTCTTCTTCCGACGATACATCGTCTCCTTCTAGGGCCGCCTGTAGCCGCGCGCGTAGTTCGGATTTTCTTCCCGTTACCTTCAACCCCAAGCTAACGAGAAGCGCTCTCAGCTCTTTCGTCCTCAGCTTCTCGAGGTCTTCCTCTCCCTCTTGACTGCGTTCGGCTCTCTGCTTGCTTCTTAGATCTCGCTGGTTTGTTGGTTCTTCGCCACGCTTCGAATCCTTAGGAGTAGATCGACCAGGTTTGCACGCTTTGTTCAACCTGGCAACCAGCACTGATCTCGCACCGGATATAGGCAGATTCATCTGTGCGAGCTTACTCCTCAGCTCCTCCAGCGTCAAATCCTCTTCACCCGACAATCGTTCGTCTTCAACGTTTGCCATTTTATTCTATTCTTTTCTACTCCCGCACAAATAGCTCCGTTAAATCGTATCGTTTCTCTGTCTTATTCAATCCCGGACGAGCCCCCACTTGTAATATCGGAATATATTAATAATGGATTGAAAATACAGATATTAGTTAGACAGAGAAACGATGTTTGATTAACAGGAAAACTAAATGCAACGCTCGTATTTGCAACAAATAACTTGACAACTATTTGGTAACTCTCTCTCTCTCTCTCCTCTCTCTCTCTCTCTCACTAGCAACTCCAACACTCGACAACACTCGCAACTCAATTCTAACGACTCTATGCTTCGACGTCTCGATCAACTCTGATTCTCGCAACACGCGCACTTTTCGATTCGCCTTGGATAGCGAAACCGTCCTTCTTCTAACGCGTTTTTAAAACGCGAAGGCGCTATCACTTTCTAAAAGCGTCGTCTTTACATTTCCGATGGCCACGGGCACATCCGACTGCCAGATATACAATGTATTATAAGAGTATCATTACCATACTTTTCATGAAAAGAGCAATTTTTCTTGATAACTATACTCTGTAACATAGATTGAAGTCGCTGATTTGATCCCTCTGATATCGTTGTCTTATGAGAGTCTCGCCTGGTCTTGATTGGTTCTGTTGACTCTTATCGTTGTGAAAAATCGATTCGTTGTGTACCTTTTTTGTATAGAGAATTATTTTGTGGTAGAATATAATGTTGTAATATTTGTGGTCTTTACTTTGCTAATTTTGTCACTGAGCCGCTCTTTGGTTCGTTGAGCGATTCATATTCCGCATATATTCCGTACTTGCTTCGCTTGGTACTTTTATAATTTTCGCAGTTACAATAAAAAATTTAATTCTTAACAGATTAAAGATTTAACCTCTTGCTTTATAGTGTACAATAATTTTTTTCTTTTTTTCTTTTTTTTTTTTTTTTGTATAGGTTATGTGATCCATAGTTTGAGTAAGTAGTACATATATATATATTTACGTGACAAGCTTTCATTTCAATCTATATTTAAGATTAATATTTTATCAGTTTCTGTTCGTAACAACATCGAAGTAGTCAATAAGTTTGAAGAGTATAATTAAGGAAGTTATGAAGCAAGAGGTTAAGAACAAATTCTGAAAGAGGTTATGTACAACTCAGTAGTACTGCTTTACATTACTTTGCGAATTACTTTTCAAGCATAAAAATAGTTTAACAGCCACTTATAGTTACTTCCTTACCATTACATTCATTAAATTCGTTTGATTTTGTAAACAAAATAACCACGCTGACCAGTCTCTCATTTAAAATAGAATTATTTTGTCATATATCCAACAGTTTACTTTCTCTTCGTAAATATTATTAATAATTTTATCGATTTCGTATACTTCCATCCTTCGTATAAGTGACAATGAATCAGAAGAGTTTCATAGCAATATTGAACAACATACAGTCAACTACAACACCATTAGATACATCCACCATACAGTCAACTACAACACCATTAGATAACAGCAATACAATAGATTATAATTTTCTACGTGTCATTGATTCATCATCATCATTTTCCATTTTTTTAGCATATGTAAAAACCATCCAATTTAAAATGTTTAAATAACAATAGCCTATACAATATAATTTTATGTAAAAAAATTGATTATACCGTGTTTTAAAACCGTGCTTTAAAATCGATATTCGCTGAAACAATACATCGCTCTGCGCTTCCAATTTGTTTTCGCACGAAGTATCAGTCCACTCATTGTTACCGTCACCATCTCTACCGTAATCTATATTACTCGAATAAATTCTATATCTTGATTATTTTAACGAACTTCCTTATTTTTTGTTTTTTATGACTTTAATTGGCAATTTCCATAATGTTCTATAACTTGACAATAGACTGATAATATTTCAGGATATATATATACATACATCATGTTTTTGAGGATTCTGTAGTAAAATATATTATAATAAATTATAGGAAAAACAAACTATTTAAGAAAAAATTACCACCTTCGAGTAATAAATTATAGAAGGTTACCAATGTAATTTAAAACTTAAAACTTAAAAATAATCTATTACACGTAACAAAGAAAAAGATTTCTTCGCAAACGGTAACTCGAAAATTACAGCCATTGCTGTAGAAACATAGTTTTACAGGGAGAAGAATTTCGCTAGAAACTCTCGACGATGTCACATCAAGCGAAAATTCAATAAAGCGATTACTAACCATACTACCAGCGGCAATCGTGTTACGGCAATTCGTAAATAAGTTAGTCTTCTATTTGCAGAAACGTCTCTGGCAATATCGTCACACTCTTGATTACGTCGGCGCTATCAAATGGTCTTTGGAAGAAAGTTTTCCATTATCTACTTTTGCCCATGGCGTCGTTCCAACAAATGAATTCGAGTTCTGAATCGCTTTGTCTCGTATTACGACTTTATAACGGTGTTTCTTTAAACTTTAAACGATCGTAATAAATGTATTTACCCTGAATCATTTATAAACTGAACCGGAATATACAATTTTATTCCGCAAAAATCATAAAGTTGAAAGTTAGGAACGAATAACAAATGAATAACCTAGTTTCATTAAAAGGCACGTGGTTAAGGTACGCCAATCCGCGTAATAACTTTGACACTCCAATTATTATAAAATATGTATCCTTAAGGGATTTTTTTGCGCGAATGCAAAATACTTTTCATACGTGCATAAATACTGAATAAATGGGACGTGATTTTCAATATTTCTTTTTGTAGAATTTATAACAAAGTAACTTTTTCACAAATGTTTTCGCTAACATTTTTACAACGTAAATGTCTTCTTTTGTAATTAATAATTTCAACATTTCTCTGAACTTTCTTCGTTGCGATAAAAAAAATATACAAAGCTTATGACGTGCTTGTTTAAAAATATTTATACGGAACAAGACTTTGAATTTGTCAGACCAATCGCCCTAACGAACGAATAAATTAAACGACCCGTAACAAAAAATTATTCCTGTCATTGAGTTGCGTTGAGTGGCGGAAACCATTTATAACACGTCCCATACAGCGTAGATCGCATACACGTCTTAGGATGTATTTTTGGTACTTATATATACTCTATATATATTCTTACTCTATATATACTTATATGTACTCTATATATATTCTCTATCTTAGATATACCATAAAATATTTCGTGAAATCGCGTATTCGTGTCTAATGTCAGGGATTCTCTTTCCACAAGTCCGCGTTTTCTATATTATCTTTCTTCCTTATCAGTAGGCATTCTCACAATTTGTGATTAATACTGCTCGTACAGGAATGTTAGGTTTTTGACGTTGTAAAATTTCACGTGAAATAATAATGCCTATATATTGACTAATTTATCAATTAATTAAATCCGTGTATATCAAGTTTTCTATAATTTACTACTTTCGTGTAACTACAGAAATTTGATGCAATATAAAACTTGATTAAAACAGCGATTCATTAGGAAACGAGAATAATGATGCAAATATTTTTTGTAGCCATTATATAAGATTTCGATCGCATAATTAATCAGTATCAACTTACCGGTCTTTAACGGTAGAATAGAAAGAAGTGCAGGCGGTACAGAGACCGCAATTATGATCACTTTCAGGTAGAATCTCCAACAGTGGTACATCTTCTTAGTCGTAATAAGTCGCGATCAGAAGCGTAAAAGAAGTTTAGCAGTGGCGTAAGTACCGCACTAGCCAGAAGTATCTGCGACAGAAATCAGAATACACTCTTTTTCGCATGGTTGGATCAATTTCGCGTGGGACTAACCTGATTGAACCTAACGCGGGATAATTGTGTTAAGGAAGTGATACATTTACACTGTACATGAGAGTGTGTGTGTAAGGGCCAGAGGGCGTCAAGGTCTTAGTGGAGACAAAAGACTGTTGCCAGATGTTAGAAGAATCTAGGATAGTCGGTTGGCGACAAGCGTGCGTGCAAGACGTTCTTCAGAGTGTAATATAGATGTATAACTGTTGTGTGGGAAATATAGTCAATTATTTGTATTCCCAAATCCTCGAATTTCCTTAACATGGTAGCAGAGCGTGGTTACTAGTTTTGCAAGATATTTAGTGCGTGGTTACGATCTTGCGAGTGAGTTTTCAGTAAAGAAAAAAAAACTTTCAGAGGAACAAAATATACTTCGAGCACGTAGGAACGCTTGAGTAAGAAAAGAAAAAAAAAAGAAGAATCAATTAAAATGGAGGGATCGGAAATCATGATACCTATATTCGATGGCGAGGATTATGGAATGTGGAAGCAAAGAATCACGATGTTTCTCAAATATAAGGAATGCGAGGTTGTTACAACTAGAATGAAGAACGAAAGAGACGATGAAGACTGGGACAAAAAGGATTTGAAGGCGATAAATATAATTTATAGTGCAATATCGAACAGACAATTGGAGTATGTTAGGGAAGGAAAAACGGCGTATGATATAATAAAGAGGTTCGATGAAATGTACT
Organism: Bombus vancouverensis nearcticus; assembly: GCF_051014615.1. Classification (NCBI taxonomy): domain Eukaryota; kingdom Metazoa; phylum Arthropoda; class Insecta; order Hymenoptera; family Apidae; genus Bombus; species Bombus vancouverensis. The sequence goes on along the minus strand of NW_027468924.1, from coordinate 64,245 downwards.
TGAAAGAGTCGACGGCACTGCAGATCGTATGCAGAAGGAGATTGGAAAACATAAGACTGGAGAACTACAGTGATTCAGCATCATTCTTTAACGATTTCGAAAAATTAATAAATGAATTAAAAAGTGCGGGCGCACAAGTAAGTGAGAGGGAAAAGCTGAATTACATGCTGAATACGTTAGCCGAAGAATACAGCTACATAGCGGACATAATAGACGCATTGAAAGAAGAGAATCAAACGGTAGCGTATGTGAAAAATAAAATAGAAATAGCAGAGAAGAAAAATAAATCCAATGGAGGAGAAAGGCAAACCAACGCCTTTTCTGCAAAAAAGGAAGGATGCTTCAGATGTGGAAGATTAGGACACTTTGCGAGAGAGTGTCAAAATGGCGTCCAAGCGGGAAGCAGTAACGGCTATTGGCATGGGCCAACACGTGGTCGAAACAGAGGAAGAGAGAACAAAGGCAATACGAGCAGAGGACGTGGAAACTTTCATCGTCAATCAAGAACCGGCACGGGCGAGCATGGAAACTCAAGAGCAGGCATATGGACAGCAACGGCGCACGCAGCAAACAGCAGTGAGACGAATGAAATAAGTAAGAACGAAATAGTGTGGCTATTAGATAGCGGTTGTACCGATCACATAATTAATAATATAAATTATTTCGATAAATCTATCGACCTAAAAGAACCGGTAAATATATTATATATTTAGGCGATAATAGACCGATAAAAGCGACAAAAGTTGGGAATGTTATAAGTCATTTTGAAGCATTCGGAAAACAAAATAAAATAAATATGAGGAAAGTATTTTACGCGAAAGAAATGTCCGCAAATTTGATTAGTTTAGGTAAACTAACAGACAATAAGAATACGGTTATTTCCAAAGGAAATATTGCGAAAGTAATAGATGAGGATAATATACTTACAGCTGTAGCGTTCAAAGAGAATGGGACATATAGAATAAAAAGTATATTGAAAGGGAAGAAGCACTTAGTAAACAGCGCCGAACGTAGTGGTATGAGTAAAAAGGAAAGATGGCATAGGATGCTAGGACACGTAAATTTTAAATATTTAGAGATTTTGGGTAAAGAGCAGCTAGTGACTGGCATACCGAATGAATTTGAAAAGGAACTTTTGAAATGTAGGGTGTGTATAGAAAGCAAAATGCATAACTTACCTTTCAAAAATAATCGAACTAAGGCTAAGGAAATAATGGAAATTATTCATACGGACGTATGTGGTCCCTTTAAGACTACCGGATTCAATGGAGAAAAATATTTCATTTCATTTATCGATGATTATAGTAAAACAGCTAGGATCTATTGTATAAAATCAAAAGATGAGGTCTTTGATTCTTTCGTACAGTTCGTAAATGAAGCCGAAAATTTAACGGGCAAGAGGTTAAAAATATTAAGATGCGATAATGGTAAAGAATATTTAAATAATCGAATTTATAAATTTGCTAGGGATAAAGGTATAAGAATAAATAATTGCCCAACATACGTACATGAATTAAACGGGACAGCGGAAAGGTATAATAGAACAGTGATGGACATGGCGCGTTGCTTGTTAGCGGAAGCGAAAGTACATAAAAGGTACTGGCCGGAAATAGTTTGTACAGCGGAATAACACCAGCTCAGATAAATGACCCTCTAACTTACCTTTGTCCTCATCGACGTCAGTGATTTTAAAGCTAGTTATAAAGTGCACTTCTCAGCCAGCGTCCACGGCAGTCAATATTATTTAACGGGTCTTAACGCGATGTAAAAAGGGAAAAAGGAGGAAAGAAGGAACAGGGAAGCAAAGAGGAAAAACGAATTTTTCATTTTCTCGAAACTGGATCAAGTTTCAGGCTGCTCGCCAAACTTCTGTAGCTAACTCAGTCTGTAGCTAACGAGACAAGATTAGACAAACCACGCTTTAAAATTCCCACAGAACTATAATAATCCTCGAAATCAATACGATTCGTCGATCCATCGCCTGATTAAAAAATGAGATAGGATGAAGCTCACTAGTCGGCCTTTGAACTTTCAATAGTGATTCTCTGTAAATGCTTGAAATTGACGCTTGGATTCTTTCCGGATTAACTAGCTTTGCCCCTCCCTCCCTTTATCTATTTTCTTAGATCGACTTAGACTGCCACAACATATTATCTTTCTTCTTTTCTTTTCTTTTCTTTTCTTTTCTTTTCTTTTCTTTTCTTTTCTTTTCTTTTCTTTTCTTTTCTTTTCTTTTCTTTTCTTTTCTTTTCTTTTCTTTTCTTTTCTTTTGATCTTTTAAAGCCCTAAATCACTGGCTATTTTGTATACTATATATTTTGTACACTCAATTACTCTGTAAGTCATAAGTACATATGTTTTACAACGTTATTTGTCATATTTCAGTTAAACCCCAGAAAAGCCAGAAATATATTTGCAGCGTGTTTTAACGCGTCCCTGGCAAAGATCTCAAAAACGAGTTGCGACACAATTTAAAGCGACAAATAGCACCGCGTATCTCGTTGTGGTAACACACGGTTCGCCAGCTTTTTAAAAGCGCTCTCCGTTTGCTTTTTCCTCTCTTCTCTTCCCCTGTCTCTTCGTTTTTTCTTAACGAGCAAAACCATTTTCGCGAGGACGAGAGTACGGAAATGACGTACTGGCAATTTTGTTTTGTGATAATACAAGCAGCTCGGTTTCAGTGAATTAAACTTGGCCCCAAGCTTCTACTTATCCCCACCTTCCTTTCCTTTATTTTCCCTTCTATATCCCGTGTTACTCGTGAAGACGAACAATGGTTCAGATAGATGATAGGCAGATTTTCGAGAACTAAATAAATATACGGTCGCGGATCGGTATCCTTTACCCCTCATTGCGGATCGAGTCGCGAGATTGCAAAAGCGAGATATTTTATTATTCTGGACATGGCCGGTGGGTTTCTCCAAATCCCTATTCATCCTAATTCTAGGAAGTATACAGCATTGATTACCCTCGATGAACAATTTGGATAATAAGTTGTTGTTTTCTTCGAATTCTTTTGTGCCTTTGTTCGATCCATTCTAAGTCGATCTAAGAAAATAGATAAAGGGAGGGAGGGGCAAAGCTAGTTAATCTGGAAAGAATCCAAGCGTCAATTTCAAGCATTTACAGAGAATCAAGCGGGCTGGTTAAGGTCGTGAGTTGAGCAATTATCCCGCGTTAGGTTCAATCAGGTTAGTCCCACGCGAAATTGATCCAACCATGCGAAAAAGAGTGTATTCTGATTTCTGTCGCAGATACTTCTGGCTAGTGCGGTACTTACGCCACTGCTAAACTTCTTTTACGCTTCTGATCGCGACTTATTACGACTAAGAAGATGTACCACTGTTGGAGATTCTATCTGAAAGTGATCATAATTGCGGTCTCCGTACCGCCTGCACTTCTTTCTATTCTACCGTTAAAGACCGGTAAGTTGATACTGATTAATTATGCGATCGAAATCCTATATAATGGCTACAAAAAATATTTGCATCATTATTCTCGTTTCCTAATGAATCGCTGTTTTAATCAAGTTTTATATTGCATCAAATTTCTGTAGTTACACGAAAGTAGTAAATTATAGAAAACTTGATATACACGGATTTAATTAATTGATAAATTAGTCAATATATAGGCATTATTATTTCACGTGAAATTTTACAACGTCAAAAACCTAACATTCCTGTACGAGCAGTATTAATCACAAATTGTGAGAATGCCTACTGATAAGGAAGAAAGATAATATAGAAAACGCAGACTTATGGAAAGAGAATCCCTGACATTAGACACGAATACGCGATTACACGAAATATTTTATGGTATATCTAAGATAGAGAATATATGTAGAGTACATATAAGTATATATAGAGTAAGAATATATATAGAGTATATATAAGTACCAAAAATACATCCTAAGACGTGTATGCGATCTACGCTGTATGGGACGTGTTATAAATGGTTTCCGCCACTCAACCGCATTTGAATTTGTGAACACGATCGAACAATTGACACGAATTATTAATTCCCGTCTCTACTCTAGTAACGATTTGCTTTGGAACGAGGTCGAATCGTTCTGATTCCGCGCATGATTAACAAATAATTACAGAGGACATCAATTACTTGGATGGTCTTCCTGAAACTTGATCCAGTTTCGAGAAAATGAAAAATTCGTTTCTTCTCTTTGCTTCCCTGTTCCTTCTTTCCTCCTTTTTCCCTTTTTACATCGCTTTGTTTTACATCGCAATTTACATTTATTTGTAAAGTTTGAATCTCCTCGATATTGAAGATGTTGAAGCTGCAAGTATGTATTTCATTTTAATCCATTCGAGACCGAGATTTAATTGTAAGACGATACCTAGGTGTCGGTACGATCTGAATGTTTAGTTGGAATGATTCTGTGTTTTACTCTCTCCAGGGTATCCTTTTCATACTTTGATTTTAAATCGATGACAATCTTAAATAGTATGCTTCATATTTTTAAAATATAAAATTATATACTATGTTATTCTATAATGTATTATGTACAGTTATATATATATATATATATATATATATATATATATATAATAATTCTATGTTGAAAAAAATATGAAACTAACATGATATATACATTACTACATAAGTTATATATAAAATATGTATATTATATCCTTGCCTACTGACTGATATGAATTTCTTTCGGTCTCGAATGCGTTAAAAGAGAGCGCAAAGAAGTCGAAATTACTTATTGTAATTAGTAAAACGACCTGAGAGGCAGACAGATACAAGAAAGAAGGAATATTATATTAGCGGCATCATCATGTTTTTGCTCTCTTTAAGTCTTTCATCGAGACAGACAATCTACAGGTATTAATCGACCAATTTCTTCAAGCTGATAACTTCGAATTGATGTTTATATATAAGAAGTGTTATGTGTTAATCTGTCTAAATGTTTAAAAGGTGTTATAAATTAAATGTTGTTAAACGATACGTAATTGCCTTTTGATCGTAAATTTTACTATCAAGGGGTCTTTTATGTATGCGTAATCATTGTGAATTATACCAATTTATGTGATCGATATTAAAGGTGTTTAAAAGCATGTATTTTTTTCTATATTATTATTCTCCTATATTATTATCCTATATTATTATAGCATTCCTATATTATTATAATATCCAATTACATGTTGATACACAAGATATACAGATTATTATTTATAACGTTTTGGTTTTCTTAATTGAGTCATTCGTTTAGTACAAATGATAAGAAATTAGTAATAATTCACAAAAAAGGGATATTGCAGTAGAAATATTATAAAAAAACATTTTCTGTTTTAGTGTAGAGTTACTCCTTCTTACAGACAGTGTCGTACAAATCTGTACGTCTCTGAGAAAATGTAGGCATCTGAGCCCTTACTTCCTCAACAACTTTTAGATCTGATAGAAAAAAGAAACATACGAAGTAATAAGTAATGCTTACTAATAAATTCAACAAATACAGAGGAAGATGGCTAAATCGATAAATTAACGAGACTAAAAATTAATTACATCATGGATCTCTCGCTTTTAATTTTAAGCTGTAAATTACCGATATCGGTGACTGCCATATTCTCTTGAGTTTCCAAATCGTAAAGAATCTTTCCCCAGGGATTGGTCAACTGTGTATGTCCCCATGCGACGTAACTTGCTTAAGGAACACGAGCCGGTGATATGCAGGCAACGTATAATTGATTATCATTCGCTCTGAAACGCTGAAGTAATGACCAGTGCAGTGGTCCAGTGGTCATATTGAATGCCGCTGGATATATCAGCATTTGGCAACCTAACCCAGAGAAGCAGGAAATATGAAGCCACCGAATACCAATTAACTTCGTAGTTGCACGGTTCACATTCCATCATTTCTGAATATGCGAGGACAGTCCTCTTATTGTGCTTTTAATTCTTTTATTTGTTTCATTTTCAGCAAATATACTGGTTTTTTAAATTAAGCTTCTTTTTATACAGAGTTACAGATTATATTAATTTTATATAGAATATATTTAAGAAAGATATTTAATTTTTTGCTAGTTAAGTATTGATCGATTAAGTTACTGTACCTTTGTTCCGATAAATGCGTGCCATTTCCTCGAATCTAATATCATAGCAAATGCCAATACCTATTTTGCAGCCCTTCACATCGAACGTCGTTAGGGAGTTACCAGGACTGAGTGAATCACTCTCTCGAAAAGTAATCTTATTAGGAATGTCGATGTCGAATAGATGTACCTAATAACATAAAAATGTGGTCGCTAATTCTATTGCTGCAACTTTTCTAATTTAATATCAAAGTTACCAACTCCTAAACTTTAATTATTTTTTATTTAATAACTGACAGCGTTTTTATCACTTTCTTTTATTAAAGAATCTTATCATTTAATAATGTTTAAAAAGGAGAAAAAATAAGTATAATAATATTTTAAGTATGTGAAAAATTTATACAACAACAAACACATTACAACAAAAATGGGCGTTTCCCGTATCATAACGTATTTTATAAACCGTAAATTATAGAATTGGTTATAGTATACGTATGTACATATGTATATTCCTAAATTATTCCTAGATAGAGTCACTTTCTTCACCCCAATATTTTCAAATTCAAAGCCATAAAGGAATATATTACTTACCTTTCGGTGCTTTGCTATCAAAGTTCCATCGGGACCCCAAATAGTACAGGTATTGTACAATTTATCGCCCTCTATTTCAGGCATCGTACCACCAACTACATAGATGTTGTTTTCTTTAGCTGCGTTCGATGAAGCAACGCTCGTTTCACCATCAGGAATACTCTCGGCGTATTTTGGAAAGTACTCTGCATTGCAATATTTCAATTAATGAAAAATAACTGTCTTTTGTTCCAACCATAAATTAAATTGAAATGTTTGTCAGTTTTTTATTTTTTAAATTATTAAAATAACTAAGTTTTATATTTCGACTTAATTAAATATGCAATTACTTAGCTAATAGTATATATAATAAATCGTTTCTACAGGTTCAAAATGAAAAATGAATATTTAGAAATATTTAATTACGACAATGCTATTTGTGTTAGCATCAGTGGCTTGTTACTCAACGACTTTGCTAGTACTTTTTGAAACATAAAGTTAGTTTTCAATTAACACTTATACTAGAGGCGGAATTATAAATGCAAAATAATTGACAATACTAATTTATAAGTACCTAATTATTAGTATCTTCACAAATATATTTATACAAAAATCACGATAATCATGAAAATGGGGAAATCCTATATTCTCGAATCAATTCACAATTTATTTTGTATATTAATTAGATTCCGCGCTCATCAGTACGTACTCACTGGCGACATCGAGAAAATGTATCGGCAATTCCTCGTACGACCAGAGGATCGGAAATATCAAAGGATATTATGGCGCAGCGCGAGTGGAGAAACAGAAACATATGAGCTTAACACCGTAATACTCTTATCATAGAAATAGAAGCAGTCCTCAATTCCCGCCCGCTAACTCCTATCTCCACCGATCCAAATGATCTCCTAGCCCTCACTCCCGGACATTTCCTCATTGGCGATTCATTAATGTGCTTACGTGATCGAGATTTCAGAGACATTCCATCGAACCGACTCTCCAAATGGCAGCTGGCATAAGGAGTATTTGAACGAGCTAACCAACCGCAATAAATGGAGCAAGGGTGGACACAGCATCCAAAAGGGCACAATCGTCATCCTCGGAGAGGACAACGTTCCCTCCATGCATTGGCCTCTGGGCCGAGTTATCAAGGTTCATCCAGGCGCCGATGGTGTCATCCGGACAGCTACAGTTCAGACGGCAAAGAGCATTTTGGATCGGGGCGTCAAAAGGCTTGTCCCACTGCCAATTCAACCCGATCTCGAGAAACCCGAACAACTAGCCACCGAGACGAAATAAGATGGGAACTTCAACCACACCTCGCTAGTTTGATCGGTACCCTCTCAACGGGGGGAGAATGTTACGCCATGCGGCTTACCATAGGTCATATTCTTAACTATCGATCGCGGCACTATAATGTCGCAGACGGATCGTCGCGTCTGCCCGGCAAACAAACATTGTAGTGGCAAGCGCGTGGTTCATTAAGCAGGGCGACTTCCAGAAACGTCGACTCGTGGCCCGTATTTTACCTCGCAGTAAAAGAATGTGGCGTGATCCGAACGTAGTGGGGGTCGCCTTCCAGAAAAAACGAAAAAAATCGAAAGGCGTTCAGAACTTTTCGAGAAGTCGAACCGTCAACACATGTGGTATGTCGCGCATTACTTATCAACCAAAACGCAGTTACATTTTTTTTGTTCCTTTTATATCTTTCTAGTTAATAAGTTGTTGAAATAAACATTAATTTATTTGTGTTAATTCTGTGGAATTTCATTGAACTACCCTTATTATCATAATCGAAATAAGGGGATCGATCAGTTCGTGGCGTCGATTATTTAACCGTAACGGGAACTTACAACTCTCGTTGACGTGCTATCTCGCGATCGCGTCTCTCCGCGAACGGTCGAAACAAAATGATTCACTAAAAACTGTCCTGAATTCCTAAGAATTTATTTACCGCAAAACTGACAAAGTGTTTATTTAAAAAATGAGGTTGAAGGTAGTCCTTTTCTTTCATTTCATTCATTTTCATTTTCTTTCTTAAGTATGGCTAACACAATATCTAATCAATTAAAATTTTATATTTTCACGTGAAAAGTTTCTTTAGATAATTATTATCAACATGATGACTAACTCTTACGGATTAATACGTGTCTGTAGGGCAATCCGGTGGACTTGATCGGCTTTTTACTTCGAAAGTTGAGTAATCGGTGTCGCTTTCTTACGCATCTTTGAACTGTATAAATGTTTTAAAATTGTTTGATCCAGAATGTACCACACCGGACAATCAAGAAGGCAGGTGCCTTGACTACAGAAAATGTAAACCTCTGCAAGAAATATGGCAGATACAGTACCGTACAGCCACCGATTTTTATAGACGATCAGTGTGCAGATACCAGGGCAATGTTACGATCGTTTGCTGTCCGAACGATCCAAACAAAGAGAAGAGAGAAATTTTAATAAAAACTGTGTACAAGTATAAGGCTTTGCGACCACCATACTGTGGTTTTAGCAACGTCTCTCATACCAGGCTGGTCGATGGTAAACCAGCTGAACTTGGTACGTTTTATGTCTTTCTTTCCGATTAATAATAAGCCATTTACTGCAAAGAATGAACTTTAAAGGCATTAAACAGCACATCAATGTACATTTCAATTAGACTAAATAATAATGCTATGATTTCATCGGTAGTAACTTTACTTATTAACTTGAATTATTTCTTTCTTTTACTTCATGTTAGAAAGAGTATCTTTTTGCTTGAAATAAAAAATTGATATAGGAGTAATAATATGGATAGAGATCAAAAACTGTTAGGGCAGAAATTACACGTTTGAACTTTATAGTTCAGTATAGTTCAAATAGAAATTATATAGAATTATTTAATAATTTGTATTTCACTGGAATAAAAATTTAATTTCTGTCTTTATCAAATCTCTATTTCAGAGTATTTGTACGTATGTACTTATCGTCTGCTGTATGATCGAATATCGAATAGGTAATAATCGTTGTTACTCGTTACGTGAGAAAAAATTATGTATATTCACAACTATGACTATTGCATTTTAGGCGCTTGGCCATGGATCGCTGCATTAGGTTTTCGTAATCCCCGACACCCAGACAAACCACTATGGAAGTGCGGAGGTTCCCTGATATCGGCTAGGCATGTTTTGACCGCAGCACATTGTGCACATATGGATGGAATAGAAAACATACGCAATCATAATATTGCCATTCTTAGATTGGCGGAGGAGGTGCCATTTTCGAGTAAGTCCTCAAATATATATATATGTATATATATATATATATATGCTATTGAGTATTACTGAAGTATCATATCCTGAAATTTCTTACTGTACACATATATTGTGTCATAAAGCGTGTACAATTCTTTCTCATACTTTTGGTCATTCGTTTCCTGCATTTTCATTTATTTTTTTATTTTTCAGGGTACGTATATCCCATTTGTACGAAAGAGCCCCTACGAAAGAGCAACTTCGTCGGCTATAACCCCCTTGTTGCTGGATGGGGAGCGTTAAGATATAGTAAGTGATATCAATTTTATAATAAAATTAAACAGTTCCAGTCTTAAATATCTTTCTTATTTTCTTCGTAGGACGACCACGACGTAATGCATTAATGGTAGTACAAATGCCAGTGATTAAGAACGCCGAATGCAAAATAGCTTGTTCCAAATTTCCTAATGCACCTGATATCACTGATGGTATAATATGCGCCGAACATGCTCAGGGTGGAAAGGATTCTTGTACGGTAATTAAGTTACAGAGTTACTACAAACTATACGGTATCTGAAGACACGTCAATTCGAATTAACATCAAATCGACGTCTTAAACATTAGAAATAATAGATAAACACAATTCAATAGTTTTGCCCACTTCTCACACCTCATTATGGTATTTAATCTAATTTCCTTCTAATCTTAGTTTTGCTCAAAATACATATAACATGTACATTATAAATTGGAGTATTTCAATACACAAATCAATAGAAGATTATTACTGTATATAAGTATAATTTCAATACAATTCGATCGATATATTTCAGTATCTTTGATTAAAAATTTAACGATCCTTTCAGGCTGACCGTGGCGGACCACTGCTGATACAACATTGTATTAACCTCGTATTTAATAGGTATTGTGTCTTATGCTTATAAGTGCGGCACAGCTGGCTATCCCAGCGTTTACACTAGGGTCACATCGTACCTTGACTTCATTCTCCAAGCGATGCAATAATATGATATTACTGTTCCATAAATATCATTGTGTAAAAAACCTAAAGTTGGATTTTCTTATTGTGGAGATCAGAAACAGCACAAATTTGCATTGCTTTGTACGTTACAAATTATAGGCTTAAAATGTACGAAATGTAACTTTGAAACGACACTAATTTTCTACGCACGATAAACCTCCACGACTTAGGTATGTAAAGATGATAAACGTATATTAATTCTATTAATTTGGTAATAATAAACCAACTTTCTGAGAAGTTCTGTAAATTTCGTTTCTGTTGTATCAAGAGAATAATGGAATATTCCACTTAGATCGTATACTTCTTGTATGTACATACAAAATTTTCCGGCTAATCTAAAACACTTCATAAGATAGAGAGATTCTGGAGATTCGGACACAGAGAGTGCATAAAATACAAGATAAGTCTCGTGTCTTTCAAAATTATTTTTTATTCGCTAAAAACGTCCTGTGTACTCATGCAATCACATGCAACCTCGAAACTTCGCTTATTTTTTATCACTTTCCAATTCAATACACTGTTTCTGCATTTTTGACTATATGTAAGAGAAATTTCCATTCAGCCAAAGGTGTACTTACAAATTATAGATTCCTATACGACTCTCGGTAAAAATTTATCCGCACTACAGATAGTTAAAATTTCTGTCGACCGTATTGATCCATCTGCACTCTTCGTATGACGTCAATATCTGTTCAGTGCTGCTGCGTAGGTTTCATTATGTTACGTCAATTCGTTTGTGACCGTTGCGCGAGTAATGGCGCTTTGCAATGGCGATTTGCAGGAAAACAGTGCAGGATGCTGTGATTCGTTTCTTGTGGTCGGAGGTTATGTTTGATGCCTATATTTATCAAAGATTTAATGCACATTATGGAGAAAGTGTTTTGTCACGAAGTGTGTTTGAATGGGCACAAAAGTTCAAAGAAGATCGCACAAGTGTTATGAAAAAACAGCTGGACGCCCGTCCACATCCACGATGACAACATTGAACGTGCTCATGAACTTATGCTCTATGGAATAGACGAGTGACACTGGATAATGTGGCAAATCATTTGCAAATCAGCCACGGCTCTGCTTATGCAATAGTGCACGACAGATTTGGGTTTTAAAAAGTTTGTGCGAGATGGATGCCGAGAAAGCTGATGAAAAGGTGAAGACGACGATGCATTCGTGGTTCGCAGCTCAGCCCAAAACATTTTTTAATGAGAAAATACGAAGGTCCTTCAGCAAATGGACAAAGTGTATACAGAAATTGAGTGATTATGTCAAAAAATGATGTATGTCTTTTTTGACAATTGCTTAAAATAAATTCTACACCGACAGAGCGGGTAACTTTTTACTCACCCTCGTAAGACACTTAAATTTCCAATCTATTATGATGAATAAAAGAGCTTATACTATTAAATCTAATTGTATTTTGTTGCATGAGAGTACACGTGTATGTGATGCACATTACCTTTATATCCCCTTGAACGCTTCAATATTGCGCATATATACTATATTTTGTGCAGCTTCTATAAAATTTTGTATGTTTGTTTAGGCTGCTAATCCAGAGGCTGGAGTACAAAGAAGTGGCACAATGATGTGGGCTGATGACATTTATAATTATCGAGGAATCACCCCTACATTCGCTCAGGTATATATCGTTGACTATAATGTATTTAACATATATGATTGTTAGAATATTAATAATTAATTTTTAATTCTATCAGAATTTTAATGAAACTGTCCCTTGGGAAGGAAGAACTGATACCTTGATATCACGGTTTGTACATCCTATATGTACGACAAATTTTAGAACATTATATAACGAAGAACCAGATCGTCGTGGCCATGTGATGTGAATAAAAGGACTTGAATTTGATGATATTTTTATAATGTTAGATAACATAACTAAGTATCTTCACAGTAAGATAGGATGACATGGTTTACATGATCTTAATGTTGTTCACTTGAGTGATGATATTATAAGGAAAAGTGTAATATCACAGGTAAGATGATTCATAATTTAGAACTACTAACTCATGTATGTATTAAAAATTAAAGAAATATATTAAATTTTATAGGATATTTATGTTTAGTAACCAGTAATTCAGAGATCGGTATTCATGGTTACTATAACGAGGCTGTAGAAACGCACCCTTTCTTCTTTGCAAATGGTCCTGTATTTATGTCTAAGCCGAAACTGGAACCTCTGAATAATTTAGATTTATTCTTGTTATTTTCTAAAATACTTCTCTACAGTATACCATAAGGAATGATACCGTATCGCACCTAATCAAGTGCCTTAAGAAACATCAACAGGATATCACAGTAATCCCTTATCGACTGATATGTAAGTAAAAGTTATGTGTCATTGTTATACACAGTTATTTATCATTTTCTATTAATTCAGTTGTAGCCACTACAATATCTATGACACTGGTAGTAATTATGAGAACAATAATGATGTTCTATAAGAGGAAATGATGATTGGGAACAAAAACTTACAGGTAAGTCAATGTATATGTTATTTGCCATTTGAAAAGAAAGTTACTAACTTAGAATTTTTTGATAAATAATAATTGTGCAAAATATATTGGATTTCAAATTTGTCAAAAATTGAAATTTAAGAAGCATTGTAATAATATAACATTAATATTTTGATTTTTCAGGAGATATCATGCGGTGGATGGATAATATGTAAAAAATATTAAGCAGTATATGAATTTTCATATTGCGTAGAGATAACAAAATGAATTTTAAAAAATGTCGACATGGTAATAAGAAATAGCATCATGACAAAGAATATATAAAGACAGTTTCATTTTTTATAAATAAAAATTTGTTGTTCCAGATTTTGAAATATAGTGAAACGTTTAATTAGTATCTTAATATCTTCAAATAATTATTATTTTAGAATCAATTGTAATTGTATCATACGTACTTTTGAATTCGTGCAAGAACATATGTAATTTTGAAGTAGTTATTATTAGGAAATTGTTAGATGCGAACAGTATGCGAAATGTTAGTATGCAGTGTAATAATTATCAATCAAAACACAAGAATTAAATTCTTGAGGAAAAAATTTCCGGAATTTCTTATTTACACGATTATAAAGAAATCCATAATAAAAAGGAGCTGCTTTCTAATACTTCTCTTCCTTGTAATGCCTATGTTAATGATAACGAGGTTCGACTTTTTGTTTTTAGAGGGATACTGGAAAATTTGAAAGTACAGTACCATTGGGAAGAAAATCACGATATTGAAAACGATATTTGCAAGTAAATTTCCAAAAAATCTGTTTTCAAATTTTCGCTTTCTATTTCACATTAAAAGAAAGGGAGGGCTGCCTTCTTTTTCTGCAAGACAAAACAAACATTCTGAATCTCGTATCAATGAATGATGTCAATGAGTTATTTTTCTTTCCAGATTGAACAATATTCCAGATTTATTCATAATTTCATACTACGCGAAGAATAGACTTTCATAGGTATATAAAGGAAATATTAAGTATAGGAAAACTCTTTTTCGTTGTAGGTGACATATGCTTCACGGTTGAACACATATAAATGAAAAAGTACTCTTATGGAGAAAAAGAATTGATACCTTCGATTGACATTAGATAATGTATATAAACTTATGAACAATCACTATCAGTTTGTATTTTAGGTGCACACGCAGATTTGTTGGAGTTCTTATAAAATGTACTTCCTGTACGAACGTTTTATTCTTCCAAATTTTACGATACTATGTCTCATATAATAACTATATGGATTAAACGTAATATAAATGATCCGAAAATAGACTCGAACGACATTAATTGTCTTTCTATTTATACCAATATCGAAAATACAAGTAAAGCCGGAGCAATAGTATGCAAGAATGGACTATTTATTATTTTAAAGCAAATCATAGCATATTCAGAATGCACAGTATTATCATGAAATGTAAATGAATCAGTTGTAAACGAACGATTTTACTGTAAAATCGTTGCCTCCTTTTTTTCATCTGAAATATAGCAGCAATGAGTACATTCTTTTAATATATAATAAAACGAGATATCTTTATAAAGTTACATATGTCATCACTGGTAACTGTTATCTCGTATGACACCAAATATACCGTTAGTATGGAATGATATTTTTATGAAGATATACTTTAATGATAGATTTTATGAATGAAACGTTATATAAGAAAAATTATCTCTTGTCATTCTATGAAGTGTAGTAGCTAATGAAGATTAATTTTACGAAGTATTAGAGCAAAAGAGAATTAAAAAATTAAAAAGATCTAAATAAGATTGTTCGTGTGGCTTAATTATCTCAATTCTGGTACACCACTTGTTACATTCTAACTAATTAGCGCTAAACAATAACTTGCAAATATTAAAGATATTAACACCTTAATATTAACACCTAAAGGTTTTCAGGAAATTTTATAATATTTGATTATTGTATATCTAGTCATTGATTGATAAAATTTCTTGTATAAGCATAGATCGAGGTTGACGTCATACGCAGATTGCATATCATTGACAGGTATCGTTTTAATTTATTTTATGGCTAGAATCATTTGAATATTATACGAATAATTATTTCCATTCGAACGATTAATAAATCACGTACCTATAAAAGATATATTATGAAAAAGACGTGACGAAACAAAAAAATATTGGAAATTCCGTTGTCATTAGATCAATTATTTTTGCAATGATTTTTATTTCCATGTAATTACATATGAAATGGGTAATTCATTAACATCTCCTCGAATCGAATATAATTCGTTACACTTCACAACGATTCAAATAATGGACGGGAAATATATAATAAGTTTCCTGTCCTTGCGTTAAAATAGTACTGTACAAATCAGATGATACAGGAAATACCCAAAAAACCCAATTACATCCACATTGCATGACAGCACACTTGCAATGGATTTTTGTGATTTCAATGTCACAGACAATGACACAACTAATCAGAACACGTTCGAGGCTATAGACATTGAAATTACCGCGTGTTTAATACGTTTAAAGCATAAATCTAAATTTCACGCGATTATTTCTTTGTACATTGTGAAACTCTTAAATTATCTTAATCGAATAAATAATCCTAATGTAATAAAACATCTTGAAATAGACCTAGATATCTGAAACAGAAACTCGAAGGATAAGAAATCCTAAAAGGTACTAATCCTAAAATAACAAACTCCTAAATAATAAACAAGTGATAAAACCTGTTATAAATAATAAACCTTACCTGGAATAATCAAATCCTAACTAATCGAAAATAAAATAAGGCAAGCAATTCTTAATCTTTCAAGTAATTTTTCCGAAAACACAGAAAGATAGAGAAATTAAAAAGACGCAGCACAAATTGCAGCACAATGAAAGTTTCAGAGCGATGAATACGATCGTATTAAACTAAATAATTTTCAAAAGTGAAATTACACTGAAACGTATATCGATGATATTTGTCATTTCTACGATCTGTTTCGCTTGATCGTGCTTCTTTTCTGATGTAAATTCAATTTATAATACGAACTAAGTTTCCTTTATTATTATTAGTCCTGCGTCTTTTTAATTCGTCACTTCTTTTATTTCAGAACAATGACGAGCTCCAAGATGCTGTTCGGATGTTTGGCGTTAATTGCTTTTCTGCATCCATTAGTTCACGTTTGTACTTCGAGTAGTACAGCTCAAGGTTTGTACTTCGAGTTGTCTTTTTCCATGCACTTCAAATTCCAATACGATCTGGTCACGTGGCCTTCGTACAATTTCGAAATTTTACCTGTTTGGTAATCGTCAATGAAAAAAGAAGTTATGCGTGACCTCAACACATTGAAACAATTTTTATGATTCTTTATTTGCCGGTTGGTCAGCAAGTTAATGGAAAAATTTCACTTAACTATTCGCGTTAATTTCTTCGGTTTAACTTTTGGGAAATGCTTCGTTAGCTTCGGGAATATTCCAACGATTCGTTTTACGTACAAAATAAGCATGATAAATATTACATCACGGTAATGTAATATCGGAATATATTAAAGGTGTAATTTTGTCCGATTAATTATAATTTATTAATAATGGATTGAAAATACAGATATTAGTTAGACAGAGAAACGATGTTTGATTAACAGGAAAACTAAATGCAACGCTCGTATTTGCAACAAATAACTTGACAACTATTTGGTAACTCTCTCTCTCTCTCTCTCTCTCTCACTAGCAACTCTAACACTCGACAACACTCGCAACTCAATTCTAACGACTCTATGCTTCGACGTCTCGATCAACTCTGATTCTCGCAACACGCACACTTTTCGATTCGCCTTGGATAGCGAAACCGTCCTTCTTCTACCGTGGTCTATTGTTTCCCTCATACATACGTAAGAACTACCAACTACGTGCCTTTAGTCACGTAGGCACTCTTAAATGTAAACGAACCACAGAAACACGACGTACACGGTTTTTCTATTTTCAGCCGATCTCCAATCAAAGCTATTCTACGATATTACAATCGGCCTTTCCTGACAATCACATCTGCCCTCAGATGTGCTCATCATCGCCGCTCGCACTTACATCACTATCGTCAGCATTCCACCATTTCATGTGATCGGCTGCCGTGGAAGTTGTACGTGGCCCTTCGTGCTCCCCCTCTCGCTGCACTATGTATCGGTCATTTCGCAGGACTTTTATCACCCGATACGGTCCAAGAAACTTCGGATGCAGCTTTAGCCCGGGACCCCTCTGCATCCTCTCGATTGCCACTAGATCTGCCGTCCTGTATGCTGTCGCCTTCTTGCGTCTCCTGTTATACGCCCGCTTGTTTCGGATTTGGATCTCCTCAATCCGTCTCTTTGCGTCCGCACGCAGCTGATCTCGTTCCTCTTGGAACACCGCGGCCTGTTCGTCCTCGATGCTACTGCTCCTCTTTCGCTCTTCCTCTATCTTCCTCTCCGTTGTTTGTTTACCCATTTCACTCTTGTCAGGGGCTTTGATCGTCGTGGCAGCATCGTGACATTTTCGTAGGCTCGGTTCGTACATGGAAGACGTTAACAACTTACCATCTACCGAGACTATGATCTCTTCTTTTTCGAAGGTCTTCACGTTCATCGTGTCCTCGACAATCCCATCGTCGTCCTCGTCATCCACATCCTCTGTATATCGAATCTTTGTATCGATATTATTGGAGGGATTCCGCGCGTGCGACTTCCCTTGTCTTTTCGTTCGCCTTGCATTCACTCTCTTCGAGTCTATCCGAAAACTTGAAACAACCCTCACACCCGCAACGCTATCCTTCTCAGTAAATTCGCAAATATCATCAACAACATCCTGTTGCTGTTGTTTAGCCAGATTCTTCCTCCTCGTGATGTTCGCTAAGTCCTCCTGCTGGCCGCAAGAATCCGACGAGGACACCATCTCGTGGTCCACTTTACCAATCACCACGTGTCTTGCCACTATTCTCCGTTCCTCCGACACTTGCTGCACAGCTGCCCGATACTTCTTCAAAACTTCTGCTAACTCTTCTTTATTTTCTTCCAATTGCGACAGTAGCTCAGTTCGTTCGCGACTAGCTACATTAATCACGATCTTCTGCTTCGGAACGTTGCCGCAGTACTTCCTGCAACGAAGCCTGCGTCTCATTCGGTTCTTGCTCCAGTGCCTGTTTCGCTTTAACTGCAACTGCTCTAGCGCATTCTGCATCTTCTAACTGGTTCTTCAGCTGTCGTAAAGCTGCTTTACCCGTCGAGTCACCTTTCGATCTCTCCGGCATCGTTTGAGCGTCTCTTAGCAATGCTTTGGTTCTCTTCAAATCTCTTTTTAGACTATGTTGCATGTCCTTAACGTGTGACAAATCTATCTCACTCGCCTGTGTCTCTACATCTATCTTGAGGACTTCCGGACACTCATCGGGATTTTCGTCCTTTATTCTACTAATAAAAGATTCTCCCCCTTTTATACTTATTTCAACAGTGTCCAAAAAGTCTGCGCCAATAATAAGCGAATGTTGCATCACTGTGTCTGGAACTACGTGTATGGTTATACAGTACGACTCATTGTCTATAATAATGTTCGTCGAAAATTTCCCGAGCGTAAAATTCCTTCCGGAACCGACACCGCCAAATCCAACGATTTCCCGACTTAATCTGGGCGCTCCGATTTTCACATGCTGATCTGCTCGCATTAGAGTCAGCTCACTACCGGTGTCTATCAACGCGCTCAATTCGAAATTTTCCATCTTAACATCCTTACAACGCCTTGTTTGTAACGACCGAAACACGCTGTAAACTTTTTTTGACGGCTCACCCAGTGCCTTGTCGCATTTTGATGCGATGTGTCCGTACTCCCTACATTTGAAGCATTTAGGTCCTCTCGACTTCCTCGCATCTCCAGATCGACCGGGTTCCTTGTTCCTCTCGGTTTCGGACAGCTTCGCCACCGGCTTTACCCTGCTACTCTTCGGCTCCTCAAATTTCGTCCTCATCTCCATATCTCTTTTTATCGCTTCGTAGCGCCTGAAACGCTCTTTTAATTGCTCGATATTCCTGGCTCCGTATAGCACAGTCTTGTTCGCGACCTCGTCGGGAATGCCTTGAATAATGTAGTCTATCAAGGATTGCGTATCAACCCTTCCTTGTTTTGCAATCCCGCACATGTGATACATATATTGTTGCAGACTCTCATCTGCTTTCTTCTTTCTATGGGATAACTCGCCATGTATCTGTTGGTCGCTTACTACATTTTCAAACTCATTCCTCAACGCCTTTTTTAGCTTTGCCCAGAACTTCGCGCATCGCTCTTGTCGTACGAAGGCCTGAGCGGAGCCTGCGAGTAATTTCTTAGCATAGGCCACCATGTGGGCGTCTGACCAACCCCACACTTCTGCCATTTCCTCGAAGTCTTCCACCCACTGATTTACACTCAGCAGATCATCCCCGCTGAATTTCTCTAATGAGTCTTCCACGTCTTTAAGACTCAACATCGAACCGAAGCATATACTTCTGCTGATACTCATCGCGGTCCTGATACACCGCTCGCGTGCCTCTCCTGTATTCTCGCGCGCCTTGTTTATCGTCCTCGCCTTCACTTTCGTCGGAGCTCTCTTCTTCCGACGATACATCGTCTCCTTCTAGGGCCGCCTGTAGCCGCGCGCGTAGTTCGGATTTTCTTCCCGTTACCTTCAACCCCAAGCTAACGAGAAGCGCTCTCAGCTCTTTCGTCCTCAGCTTCTCGAGGTCTTCCTCTCCCTCTTGACTGCGTTCGGCTCTCTGCTTGCTTCTTAGATCTCGCTGGTTTGTTGGTTCTTCGCCACGCTTCGAATCCTTAGGAGTAGATCGACCAGGTTTGCACGCTTTGTTCAACCTGGCAACCAGCACTGATCTCGCACCGGATATAGGCAGATTCATCTGTGCGAGCTTACTCCTCAGCTCCTCCAGCGTCAAATCCTCTTCACCCGACAATCGTTCGTCTTCAACGTTTGCCATTTTATTCTATTCTTTTCTACTCCCGCACAAATAGCTCCGTTAAATCGTATCGTTTCTCTGTCTTATTCAATCCCGGACGAGCCCCCACTTGTAATATCGGAATATATTAATAATGGATTGAAAATACAGATATTAGTTAGACAGAGAAACGATGTTTGATTAACAGGAAAACTAAATGCAACGCTCGTATTTGCAACAAATAACTTGACAACTATTTGGTAACTCTCTCTCTCTCTCTCCCTCTCTCTCTCTCTCTCACTAGCAACTCCAACACTCGACAACACTCGCAACTCAATTCTAACGACTCTATGCTTCGACGTCTCGATCAACTCTGATTCTCGCAACACGCGCACTTTTCGATTCGCCTTGGATAGCGAAACCGTCCTTCTTCTAACGCGTTTTTAAAACGCGAAGGCGCTATCACTTTCTAAAAGCGTCGTCTTTACATTTCCGATGGCCACGGGCACATCCGACTGCCAGATATACAATGTATTATAAGAGTATCATTACCATACTTTTCATGAAAAGAGCAATTTTTCTTGATAACTATACTCTGTAACATAGATTGAAGTCGCTGATTTGATCCCTCTGATATCGTTGTCTTATGAGAGTCTCGCCTGGTCTTGATTGGTTCTGTTGACTCTTATCGTTGTGAAAAATCGATTCGTTGTGTACCTTTTTTGTATAGAGAATTATTTTGTGGTAGAATATAATGTTGTAATATTTGTGGTCTTTACTTTGCTAATTTTGTCACTGAGCCGCTCTTTGGTTCGTTGAGCGATTCATATTCCGCATATATTCCGTACTTGCTTCGCTTGGTACTTTTATAATTTTCGCAGTTACAATAAAAAATTTAATTCTTAACAGATTAAAGATTTAACCTCTTGCTTTATAGTGTACAATAATTTTTTTCTTTTTTTCTTTTTTTTTTTTTTTTGTATAGGTTATGTGATCCATAGTTTGAGTAAGTAGTACATATATATATATTTACGTGACAAGCTTTCATTTCAATCTATATTTAAGATTAATATTTTATCAGTTTCTGTTCGTAACAACATCGAAGTAGTCAATAAGTTTGAAGAGTATAATTAAGGAAGTTATGAAGCAAGAGGTTAAGAACAAATTCTGAAAGAGGTTATGTACAACTCAGTAGTACTGCTTTACATTACTTTGCGAATTACTTTTCAAGCATAAAAATAGTTTAACAGCCACTTATAGTTACTTCCTTACCATTACATTCATTAAATTCGTTTGATTTTGTAAACAAAATAACCACGCTGACCAGTCTCTCATTTAAAATAGAATTATTTTGTCATATATCCAACAGTTTACTTTCTCTTCGTAAATATTATTAATAATTTTATCGATTTCGTATACTTCCATCCTTCGTATAAGTGACAATGAATCAGAAGAGTTTCATAGCAATATTGAACAACATACAGTCAACTACAACACCATTAGATACATCCACCATACAGTCAACTACAACACCATTAGATAACAGCAATACAATAGATTATAATTTTCTACGTGTCATTGATTCATCATCATCATTTTCCATTTTTTTAGCATATGTAAAAACCATCCAATTTAAAATGTTTAAATAACAATAGCCTATACAATATAATTTTATGTAAAAAAATTGATTATACCGTGTTTTAAAACCGTGCTTTAAAATCGATATTCGCTGAAACAATACATCGCTCTGCGCTTCCAATTTGTTTTCGCACGAAGTATCAGTCCACTCATTGTTACCGTCACCATCTCTACCGTAATCTATATTACTCGAATAAATTCTATATCTTGATTATTTTAACGAACTTCCTTATTTTTTGTTTTTTATGACTTTAATTGGCAATTTCCATAATGTTCTATAACTTGACAATAGACTGATAATATTTCAGGATATATATATACATACATCATGTTTTTGAGGATTCTGTAGTAAAATATATTATAATAAATTATAGGAAAAACAAACTATTTAAGAAAAAATTACCACCTTCGAGTAATAAATTATAGAAGGTTACCAATGTAATTTAAAACTTAAAACTTAAAAATAATCTATTACACGTAACAAAGAAAAAGATTTCTTCGCAAACGGTAACTCGAAAATTACAGCCATTGCTGTAGAAACATAGTTTTACAGGGAGAAGAATTTCGCTAGAAACTCTCGACGATGTCACATCAAGCGAAAATTCAATAAAGCGATTACTAACCATACTACCAGCGGCAATCGTGTTACGGCAATTCGTAAATAAGTTAGTCTTCTATTTGCAGAAACGTCTCTGGCAATATCGTCACACTCTTGATTACGTCGGCGCTATCAAATGGTCTTTGGAAGAAAGTTTTCCATTATCTACTTTTGCCCATGGCGTCGTTCCAACAAATGAATTCGAGTTCTGAATCGCTTTGTCTCGTATTACGACTTTATAACGGTGTTTCTTTAAACTTTAAACGATCGTAATAAATGTATTTACCCTGAATCATTTATAAACTGAACCGGAATATAAAATTTTATTCCGCAAAAATCATAAAGTTGAAAGTTAGGAACGAATAACAAATGAATAACCTAGTTTCATTAAAAGGCACGTGGTTAAGGTACGCCAATCCGCGTAATAACTTTGACACTCCAATTATTATAAAATATGTATCCTTAAGGGATTTTTTTGCGCGAATGCAAAATACTTTTCATACGTGCATAAATACTGAATAAATGGGACGTGATTTTCAATATTTCTTTTTGTAGAATTTATAACAAAGTAACTTTTTCACAAATGTTTTCGCTAACATTTTTACAACGTAAATGTCTTCTTTTGTAATTAATAATTTCAACATTTCTCTGAACTTTCTTCGTTGCGATAAAAAAAATATACAAAGCTTATGACGTGCTTGTTTAAAAATATTTATACGGAACAAGACTTTGAATTTGTCAGACCAATCGTCCTAACGAACGAATAAATTAAACGACCCGTAACAAAAAATTATTCCTGTCATTGAGTTGCGTTGAGTGGCGGAAACCATTTATAACACGTCCCATACAGCGTAGATCGCATACACGTCTTAGGATGTATTTTTGGTACTTATATATACTCTATATATATTCTTACTCTATATATACTTATATGTACTCTATATATATTCTCTATCTTAGATATACCATAAAATATTTCGTGAAATCGCGTATTCGTGTCTAATGTCAGGGATTCTCTTTCCACAAGTCCGCGTTTTCTATATTATCTTTCTTCCTTATCAGTAGGCATTCTCACAATTTGTGATTAATACTGCTCGTACAGGAATGTTAGGTTTTTGACGTTGTAAAATTTCACGTGAAATAATAATGCCTATATATTGACTAATTTATCAATTAATTAAATCCGTGTATATCAAGTTTTCTATAATTTACTACTTTCGTGTAACTACAGAAATTTGATGCAATATAAAACTTGATTAAAACAGCGATTCATTAGGAAACGAGAATAATGATGCAAATATTTTTTGTAGCCATTATATAAGATTTCGATCGCATAATTAATCAGTATCAACTTACCGGTCTTTAACGGTAGAATAGAAAGAAGTGCAGGCGGTACAGAGACCGCAATTATGATCACTTTCAGGTAGAATCTCCAACAGTGGTACATCTTCTTAGTCGTAATAAGTCGCGATCAGAAGCGTAAAAGAAGTTTAGCAGTGGCGTAAGTACCGCACTAGCCAGAAGTATCTGCGACAGAAATCAGAATACACTCTTTTTCGCATGGTTGGATCAATTTCGCGTGGGACTAACCTGATTGAACCTAACGCGGGATAATTGTGTTAAGGAAGTGATACATTTACACTGTACATGAGAGTGTGTGTGTAAGGGCCAGAGGGCGTCAAGGTCTTAGTGGAGACAAAAGACTGTTGCCAGATGTTAGAAGAATCTAGGATAGTCGGTTGGCGACAAGCGTGCGTGCAAGACGTTCTTCAGAGTGTAATATAGATGTATAACTGTTGTGTGGGAAATATAGTCAATTATTTGTATTCCCAAATCCTCGAATTTCCTTAACATGGTAGCAGAGCGTGGTTACTAGTTTTGCAAGATATTTAGTGCGTGGTTACGATCTTGCGAGTGAGTTTTCAGTAAAGAAAAAAAAACTTTCAGAGGAACAAAATATACTTCGAGCACGTAGGAACGCTTGAGTAAGAAAAGAAAAAAAAAAGAAGAATCAATTAAAATGGAGGGATCGGAAATCATGATACCTATATTCGATGGCGAGGATTATGGAATGTGGAAGCAAAGAATCACGATGTTTCTCAAATATAAGGAATGCGAGGTTGTTACAACTAGAATGAAGAACGAAAGAGACGATGAAGACTGGGACAAAAAGGATTTGAAGGCGATAAATATAATTTATAGTGCAATATCGAACAGACAATTGGAGTATGTTAGGGAAGGAAAAACGGCGTATGATATAATAAAGAGGTTCGATGAAATGTACTTGAAAGAGTCGACGGCACTGCAGATCGTATGCAGAAGGAGATTGGAAAACATAAGACTGGAGAACTACAGTGATTCAGCATCATTCTTTAACGATTTCGAAAAATTAATAAATGAATTAAAAAGTGCGGGCGCACAAGTAAGTGAGAGGGAAAAGCTGAATTACATGCTGAATACGTTAGCCGAAGAATACAGCTACATAGCGGACATAATAGACGCATTGAAAGAAGAGAATCAAACGGTAGCGTATGTGAAAAATAAAATAGAAATAGCAGAGAAGAAAAATAAATCCAATGGAGGAGAAAGGCAAACCAACGCCTTTTCTGCAAAAAAGGAAGGATGCTTCAGATGTGGAAGATTAGGACACTTTGCGAGAGAGTGTCAAAATGGCGTCCAAGCGGGAAGCAGTAACGGCTATTGGCATGGGCCAACACGTGGTCGAAACAGAGGAAGAGAGAACAAAGGCAATACGAGCAGAGGACGTGGAAACTTTCATCGTCAATCAAGAACCGGCACGGGCGAGCATGGAAACTCAAGAGCAGGCATATGGACAGCAACGGCGCACGCAGCAAACAGCAGTGAGACGAATGAAATAAGTAAGAACGAAATAGTGTGGCTATTAGATAGCGGTTGTACCGATCACATAATTAATAATATAAATTATTTCGATAAATCTATCGACCTAAAAGAACCGGTAAATATATTATATATTCAGGCGATAATAGACCGATAAAAGCGACAAAAGTTGGGAATGTTATAAGTCATTTTGAAGCATTCGGAAAACAAAATAAAATAAATATGAGGAAAGTATTTTACGCGAAAGAAATGTCCGCAAATTTGATTAGTTTAGGTAAACTAACAGACAATAAGAATACGGTTATTTCCAAAGGAAATATTGCGAAAGTAATAGATGAGGATAATATACTTACAGCTGTAGCGTTCAAAGAGAATGGGACATATAGAATAAAAAGTATATTGAAAGGGAAGAAGCACTTAGTAAACAGCGCCGAACGTAGTGGTATGAGTAAAAAGGAAAGATGGCATAGGATGCTAGGACACGTAAATTTTAAATATTTAGAGATTTTGGGTAAAGAGCAGCTAGTGACTGGCATACCGAATGAATTTGAAAAGGAACTTTTGAAATGTAGGGTGTGTATAGAAAGCAAAATGCATAACTTACCTTTCAAAAATAATCGAACTAAGGCTAAGGAAATAATGGAAATTATTCATACGGACGTATGTGGTCCCTTTAAGACTACCGGATTCAATGGAGAAAAATATTTCATTTCATTTATCGATGATTATAGTAAAACAGCTAGGATCTATTGTATAAAATCAAAAGATGAGGTCTTTGATTCTTTCGTACAGTTCGTAAATGAAGCCGAAAATTTAACGGGCAAGAGGTTAAAAATATTAAGATGCGATAATGGTAAAGAATATTTAAATAATCGAATTTATAAATTTGCTAGGGATAAAGGTATAAGAATAAATAATTGCCCAACATACGTACATGAATTAAACGGGACAGCGGAAAGGTATAATAGAACAGTGATGGACATGGCGCGTTGCTTGTTAGCGGAAGCGAAAGTACATAAAAGGTACTGGCCGGAAATAGTTTGTACAGCGGAATAACACCAGCTCAGATAAATGACCCTCTAACTTACCTTTGTCCTCATCGACGTCAGTGATTTTAAAGCTAGTTATAAAGTGCACTTCTCAGCCAGCGTCCACGGCAGTCAATATTATTTAACGGGTCTTAACGCGATGTAAAAAGGGAAAAAGGAGGAAAGAAGGAACAGGGAAGCAAAGAGGAAAAACGAATTTTTCATTTTCTCGAAACTGGATCAAGTTTCAGGCTGCTCGCCAAACTTCTGTAGCTAACTCAGTCTGTAGCTAACGAGACAAGATTAGACAAACCACGCTTTAAAATTCCCACAGAACTATAATAATCCTCGAAATCAATACGATTCGTCGATCCATCGCCTGATTAAAAAATGAGATAGGATGAAGCTCACTAGTCGGCCTTTGAACTTTCAATAGTGATTCTCTGTAAATGCTTGAAATTGACGCTTGGATTCTTTCCGGATTAACTAGCTTTGCCCCTCCCTCCCTTTATCTATTTTCTTAGATCGACTTAGACTGCCACAACATATTATCTTTCTTCTTTTCTTTTCTTTTCTTTTCTTTTCTTTTCTTTTCTTTTCTTTTCTTTTCTTTTCTTTTCTTTTCTTTTCTTTTCTTTTCTTTTCTTTTCTTTTCTTTTCTTTTCTTTTCTTTTCTTTTCTTTTCTTTTCTTTTCTTTTCTTTTCTTTTCTTTTCTTTTGATCTTTTAAAGCCCTAAATCGCTGGCTATTTTGTATACTATATATTTTGTACACTCAATTACTCTGTAAGTCATAAGTACATATGTTTTACAACGTTATTTGTCATATTTCAGTTAAACCCCAGAAAAGCCAGAAATATATTTGCAGCGTGTTTTAACGCGTCCCTGGCAAAGATCTCAAAAACGAGTTGCGACACAATTTAAAGCGACAAATAGCACCGCGTATCTCGTTGTGGTAACACACGGTTCGCCAGCTTTTTAAAAGCGCTCTCCGTTTGCTTTTTCCTCTCTTCTCTTCCCCTGTCTCTTCGTTTTTTCTTAACGAGCAAAACCATTTTCGCGAGGACGAGAGTACGGAAATGACGTACTGGCAATTTTGTTTTGTGATAATACAAGCAGCTCGGTTTCAGTGAATTAAACTTGGCCCCAAGCTTCTACTTATCCCCACCTTCCTTTCCTTTATTTTCCCTTCTATATCCCGTGTTACTCGTGAAGACGAACAATGGTTCAGATAGATGATAGGCAGATTTTCGAGAACTAAATAAATATACGGTCGCGGATCGGTATCCTTTACCCCTCATTGCGGATCGAGTCGCGAGATTGCAAAAGCGAGATATTTTATTATTCTGGACATGGCCGGTGGGTTTCTCCAAATCCCTATTCATCCTAATTCTAGGAAGTATACAGCATTGATTACCCTCGATGAACAATTTGGATAATAAGTTGTTGTTTTCTTCGAATTCTTTTGTGCCTTTGTTCGATCCATTCTAAGTCGATCTAAGAAAATAGATAAAGGGAGGGAGGGGCAAAGCTAGTTAATCTGGAAAGAATCCAAGCGTCAATTTCAAGCATTTACAGAGAATCAAGCGGGCTGGTTAAGGTCGTGAGTTGAGCAATTATCCCGCGTTAGGTTCAATCAGGTTAGTCCCACGCGAAATTGATCCAACCATGCGAAAAAGAGTGTATTCTGATTTCTGTCGCAGATACTTCTGGCTAGTGCGGTACTTACGCCACTGCTAAACTTCTTTTACGCTTCTGATCGCGACTTATTACGACTAAGAAGATGTACCACTGTTGGAGATTCTATCTGAAAGTGATCATAATTGCGGTCTCCGTACCGCCTGCACTTCTTTCTATTCTACCGTTAAAGACCGGTAAGTTGATACTGATTAATTATGCGATCGAAATCCTATATAATGGCTACAAAAAATATTTGCATCATTATTCTCGTTTCCTAATGAATCGCTGTTTTAATCAAGTTTTATATTGCATCAAATTTCTGTAGTTACACGAAAGTAGTAAATTATAGAAAACTTGATATACACGGATTTAATTAATTGATAAATTAGTCAATATATAGGCATTATTATTTCACGTGAAATTTTACAACGTCAAAAACCTAACATTCCTGTACGAGCAGTATTAATCACAAATTGTGAGAATGCCTACTGATAAGGAAGAAAGATAATATAGAAAACGCAGACTTATGGAAAGAGAATCCCTGACATTAGACACGAATACGCGATTACACGAAATATTTTATGGTATATCTAAGATAGAGAATATATGTAGAGTACATATAAGTATATATAGAGTAAGAATATATATAGAGTATATATAAGTACCAAAAATACATCCTAAGACGTGTATGCGATCTACGCTGTATGGGACGTGTTATAAATGGTTTCCGCCACTCAACCGCATTTGAATTTGTGAACACGATCGAACAATTGACACGAATTATTAATTCCCGTCTCTACTCTAGTAACGATTTGCTTTGGAACGAGGTCGAATCGTTCTGATTCCGCGCATGATTAACAAATAATTACAGAGGACATCAATTACTTGGATGGTCTTCCTGAAACTTGATCCAGTTTCGAGAAAATGAAAAATTCGTTTCTTCTCTTTGCTTCCCTGTTCCTTCTTTCCTTCCTTTTTCCCTTTTTACATCGCTTTGTTTTACATCGCAATTTACATTTATTTGTAAAGTTTGAATCTCCTCGATATTGAAGATGTTGAAGCTGCAAGTATGTATTTCATTTTAATCCATTCGAGACCGAGATTTAATTGTAAGACGATACCTAGGTGTCGGTACGATCTGAATGTTTAGTTGGAATGATTCTGTGTTTTACTCTCTCCAGGGTATCCTTTTCATACTTTGATTTTAAATCGATGACAATCTTAAATAGTATGCTTCATATTTTTAAAATATAAAATTATATACTATGTTATTCTATAATGTATTATGTACAGTTATATATATATATATATATATATATATATATATATATATAATAATTCTATGTTGAAAAAAATATGAAACTAACATGATATATACATTACTACATAAGTTATATATAAAATATGTATATTATATCCTTGCCTACTGACTGATATGAATTTCTTTCGGTCTCGAATGCGTTAAAAGAGAGCGCAAAGAAGTCGAAATTACTTATTGTAATTAGTAAAACGACCTGAGAGGCAGACAGATACAAGAAAGAAGGAATATTATATTAGCGGCATCATCATGTTTTTGCTCTCTTTAAGTCTTTCATCGAGACAGACAATCTACAGGTATTAATCGACCAATTTCTTCAAGCTGATAACTTCGAATTGATGTTTATATATAAGAAGTGTTATGTGTTAATCTGTCTAAATGTTTAAAAGGTGTTATAAATTAAATGTTGTTAAACGATACGTAATTGCCTTTTGATCGTAAATTTTACTATCAAGGGGTCTTTTATGTATGCGTAATCATTGTGAATTATACCAATTTATGTGATCGATATTAAAGGTGTTTAAAAGCATGTATTTTTTTCTATATTATTATTCTCCTATATTATTATCCTATATTATTATAGCATTCCTATATTATTATAATATCCAATTACATGTTGATACACAAGATATACAGATTATTATTTATAACGTTTTGGTTTTCTTAATTGAGTCATTCGTTTAGTACAAATGATAAGAAATTAGTAATAATTCACAAAAAAGGGATATTGCAGTAGAAATATTATAAAAAAACATTTTCTGTTTTAGTGTAGAGTTACTCCTTCTTACAGACAGTGTCGTACAAATCTGTACGTCTCTGAGAAAATGTAGGCATCTGAGCCCTTACTTCCTCAACAACTTTTAGATCTGATAGAAAAAAGAAACATACGAAGTAATAAGTAATGCTTACTAATAAATTCAACAAATACAGAGGAAGATGGCTAAATCGATAAATTAACGAGACTAAAAATTAATTACATCATGGATCTCTCGCTTTTAATTTTAAGCTGTAAATTACCGATATCGGTGACTGCCATATTCTCTTGAGTTTCCAAATCGTAAAGAATCTTTCCCCAGGGATTGGTCAACTGTGTATGTCCCCATGCGACGTAACTTGCTTAAGGAACACGAGCCGGTGATATGCAGGCAACGTATAATTGATTATCATTCGCTCTGAAACGCTGAAGTAATGACCAGTGCAGTGGTCCAGTGGTCATATTGAATGCCGCTGGATATATCAGCATTTGGCAACCTAACCCAGAGAAGCAGGAAATATGAAGCCACCGAATACCAATTAACTTCGTAGTTGCACGGTTCACATTCCATCATTTCTGAATATGCGAGGACAGTCCTCTTATTGTGCTTTTAATTCTTTTATTTGTTTCATTTTCAGCAAATATACTGGTTTTTTAAATTAAGCTTCTTTTTATACAGAGTTACAGATTATATTAATTTTATATAGAATATATTTAAGAAAGATATTTAATTTTTTGCTAGTTAAGTATTGATCGATTAAGTTACTGTACCTTTGTTCCGATAAATGCGTGCCATTTCCTCGAATCTAATATCATAGCAAATGCCAATACCTATTTTGCAGCCCTTCACATCGAACGTCGTTAGGGAGTTACCAGGACTGAGTGAATCACTCTCTCGAAAAGTAATCTTATTAGGAATGTCGATGTCGAATAGATGTACCTAATAACATAAAAATGTGGTCGCTAATTCTATTGCTGCAACTTTTCTAATTTAATATCAAAGTTACCAACTCCTAAACTTTAATTATTTTTTATTTAATAACTGACAGCGTTTTTATCACTTTCTTTTATTAAAGAATCTTATCATTTAATAATGTTTAAAAAGGAGAAAAAATAAGTATAATAATATTTTAAGTATGTGAAAAATTTATACAACAACAAACACATTACAACAAAAATGGGCGTTTCCCGTATCATAACGTATTTTATAAACCGTAAATTATAGAATTGGTTATAGTATACGTATGTACATATGTATATTCCTAAATTATTCCTAGATAGAGTCACTTTCTTCACCCCAATATTTTCAAATTCAAAGCCATAAAGGAATATATTACTTACCTTTCGGTGCTTTGCTATCAAAGTTCCATCGGGACCCCAAATAGTACAGGTATTGTACAATTTATCGCCCTCTATTTCAGGCATCGTACCACCAACTACATAGATGTTGTTTTCTTTAGCTGCGTTCGATGAAGCAACGCTCGTTTCACCATCAGGAATACTCTCGGCGTATTTTGGAAAGTACTCTGCATTGCAATATTTCAATTAATGAAAAATAACTGTCTTTTGTTCCAACCATAAATTAAATTGAAATGTTTGTCAGTTTTTTATTTTTTAAATTATTAAAATAACTAAGTTTTATATTTCGACTTAATTAAATATGCAATTACTTAGCTAATAGTATATATAATAAATCGTTTCTACAGGTTCAAAATGAAAAATGAATATTTAGAAATATTTAATTACGACAATGCTATTTGTGTTAGCATCAGTGGCTTGTTACTCAACGACTTTGCTAGTACTTTTTGAAACATAAAGTTAGTTTTCAATTAACACTTATACTAGAGGCGGAATTATAAATGCAAAATAATTGACAATACTAATTTATAAGTACCTAATTATTAGTATCTTCACAAATATATTTATACAAAAATCACGATAATCATGAAAATGGGGAAATCCTATATTCTCGAATCAATTCACAATTTATTTTGTATATTAATTAGATTCCGCGCTCATCAGTACGTACTCACTGGCGACATCGAGAAAATGTATCGGCAATTCCTCGTACGACCAGAGGATCGGAAATATCAAAGGATATTATGGCGCAGCGCGAGTGGAGAAACAGAAACATATGAGCTTAACACCGTAATACTCTTATCATAGAAATAGAAGCAGTCCTCAATTCCCGCCCGCTAACTCCTATCTCCACCGATCCAAATGATCTCCTAGCCCTCACTCCCGGACATTTCCTCATTGGCGATTCATTAATGTGCTTACGTGATCGAGATTTCAGAGACATTCCATCGAACCGACTCTCCAAATGGCAGCTGGCATAAGGAGTATTTGAACGAGCTAACCAACCGCAATAAATGGAGCAAGGGTGGACACAGCATCCAAAAGGGCACAATCGTCATCCTCGGAGAGGACAACGTTCCCTCCATGCATTGGCCTCTGGGCCGAGTTATCAAGGTTCATCCAGGCGCCGATGGTGTCATCCGGACAGCTACAGTTCAGACGGCAAAGAGCATTTTGGATCGGGGCGTCAAAAGGCTTGTCCCACTGCCAATTCAACCCGATCTCGAGAAACCCGAACAACTAGCCACCGAGACGAAATAAGATGGGAACTTCAACCACACCTCGCTAGTTTGATCGGTACCCTCTCAACGGGGGGAGAATGTTACGCCATGCGGCTTACCATAGGTCATATTCTTAACTATCGATCGCGGCACTATAATGTCGCAGACGGATCGTCGCGTCTGCCCGGCAAACAAACATTGTAGTGGCAAGCGCGTGGTTCATTAAGCAGGGCGACTTCCAGAAACGTCGACTCGTGGCCCGTATTTTACCTCGCAGTAAAAGAATGTGGCGTGATCCGAACGTAGTGGGGGTCGCCTTCCAGAAAAAACGAAAAAAATCGAAAGGCGTTCAGAACTTTTCGAGAAGTCGAACCGTCAACACATGTGGTATGTCGCGCATTACTTATCAACCAAAACGCAGTTACATTTTTTTTGTTCCTTTTATATCTTTCTAGTTAATAAGTTGTTGAAATAAACATTAATTTATTTGTGTTAATTCTGTGGAATTTCATTGAACTACCCTTATTATCATAATCGAAATAAGGGGATCGATCAGTTCGTGGCGTCGATTATTTAATCGTAACGGGAACTTACAACTCTCGTTGACGTGCTATCTCGCGATCGCGTCTCTCCGCGAACGGTCGAAACAAAATGATTCACTAAAAACTGTCCTGAATTCCTAAGAATTTATTTACCGCAAAACTGACAAAGTGTTTATTTAAAAAATGAGGTTGAAGGTAGTCCTTTTCTTTCATTTCATTCATTTTCATTTTCTTTCTTAAGTATGGCTAACACAATATCTAATCAATTAAAATTTTATATTTTCACGTGAAAAGTTTCTTTAGATAATTATTATCAACATGATGACTAACTCTTACGGATTAATACGTGTCTGTAGGGCAATCCGGTGGACTTGATCGGCTTTTTACTTCGAAAGTTGAGTAATCGGTGTCGCTTTCTTACGCATCTTTGAACTGTATAAATGTTTTAAAATTGTTTGATCCAGAATGTACCACACCGGACAATCAAGAAGGCAGGTGCCTTGACTACAGAAAATGTAAACCTCTGCAAGAAATATGGCAGATACAGTACCGTACAGCCACCGATTTTTATAGACGATCAGTGTGCAGATACCAGGGCAATGTTACGATCGTTTGCTGTCCGAACGATCCAAACAAAGAGAAGAGAGAAATTTTAATAAAAACTGTGTACAAGTATAAGGCTTTGCGACCACCATACTGTGGTTTTAGCAACGTCTCTCATACCAGGCTGGTCGATGGTAAACCAGCTGAACTTGGTACGTTTTATGTCTTTCTTTCCGATTAATAATAAGCCATTTACTGCAAAGAATGAACTTTAAAGGCATTAAACAGCACATCAATGTACATTTCAATTAGACTAAATAATAATGCTATGATTTCATCGGTAGTAACTTTACTTATTAACTTGAATTATTTCTTTCTTTTACTTCATGTTAGAAAGAGTATCTTTTTGCTTGAAATAAAAAATTGATATAGGAGTAATAATATGGATAGAGATCAAAAACTGTTAGGGCAGAAATTACACGTTTGAACTTTATAGTTCAGTATAGTTCAAATAGAAATTATATAGAATTATTTAATAATTTGTATTTCACTGGAATAAAAATTTAATTTCTGTCTTTATCAAATCTCTATTTCAGAGTATTTGTACGTATGTACTTATCGTCTGCTGTATGATCGAATATCGAATAGGTAATAATCGTTGTTACTCGTTACGTGAGAAAAAATTATGTATATTCACAACTATGACTATTGCATTTTAGGCGCTTGGCCATGGATCGCTGCATTAGGTTTTCGTAATCCCCGACACCCAGACAAACCACTATGGAAGTGCGGAGGTTCCCTGATATCGGCTAGGCATGTTTTGACCGCAGCACATTGTGCACATATGGATGGAATAGAAAACATACGCAATCATAATATTGCCATTCTTAGATTGGCGGAGGAGGTGCCATTTTCGAGTAAGTCCTCAAATATATATATATGTATATATATATATATATATGCTATTGAGTATTACTGAAGTATCATATCCTGAAATTTCTTACTGTACACATATATTGTGTCATAAAGCGTGTACAATTCTTTCTCATACTTTTGGTCATTCGTTTCCTGCATTTTCATTTATTTTTTTATTTTTCAGGGTACGTATATCCCATTTGTACGAAAGAGCCCCTACGAAAGAGCAACTTCGTCGGCTATAACCCCCTTGTTGCTGGATGGGGAGCGTTAAGATATAGTAAGTGATATCAATTTTATAATAAAATTAAACAGTTCCAGTCTTAAATATCTTTCTTATTTTCTTCGTAGGACGACCACGACGTAATGCATTAATGGTAGTACAAATGCCAGTGATTAAGAACGCCGAATGCAAAATAGCTTGTTCCAAATTTCCTAATGCACCTGATATCACTGATGGTATAATATGCGCCGAACATGCTCAGGGTGGAAAGGATTCTTGTACGGTAATTAAGTTACAGAGTTACTACAAACTATACGGTATCTGAAGACACGTCAATTCGAATTAACATCAAATCGACGTCTTAAACATTAGAAATAATAGATAAACACAATTCAATAGTTTTGCCCACTTCTCACACCTCATTATGGTATTTAATCTAATTTCCTTCTAATCTTAGTTTTGCTCAAAATACATATAACATGTACATTATAAATTGGAGTATTTCAATACACAAATCAATAGAAGATTATTACTGTATATAAGTATAATTTCAATACAATTCGATCGATATATTTCAGTATCTTTGATTAAAAATTTAACGATCCTTTCAGGCTGACCGTGGCGGACCACTGCTGATACAACATTGTATTAACCTCGTATTTAATAGGTATTGTGTCTTATGCTTATAAGTGCGGCACAGCTGGCTATCCCAGCGTTTACACTAGGGTCACATCGTACCTTGACTTCATTCTCCAAGCGATGCAATAATATGATATTACTGTTCCATAAATATCATTGTGTAAAAAACCTAAAGTTGGATTTTCTTATTGTGGAGATCAGAAACAGCACAAATTTGCATTGCTTTGTACGTTACAAATTATAGGCTTAAAATGTACGAAATGTAACTTTGAAACGACACTAATTTTCTACGCACGATAAACCTCCACGACTTAGGTATGTAAAGATGATAAACGTATATTAATTCTATTAATTTGGTAATAATAAACCAACTTTCTGAGAAGTTCTGTAAATTTCGTTTCTGTTGTATCAAGAGAATAATGGAATATTCCACTTAGATCGTATACTTCTTGTATGTACATACAAAATTTTCCGGCTAATCTAAAACACTTCATAAGATAGAGAGATTCTGGAGATTCGGACACAGAGAGTGCATAAAATACAAGATAAGTCTCGTGTCTTTCAAAATTATTTTTTATTCGCTAAAAACGTCCTGTGTACTCATGCAATCACATGCAACCTCGAAACTTCGCTTATTTTTTATCACTTTCCAATTCAATACACTGTTTCTGCATTTTTGACTATATGTAAGAGAAATTTCCATTCAGCCAAAGGTGTACTTACAAATTATAGATTCCTATACGACTCTCGGTAAAAATTTATCCGCACT
Source organism: Bombus vancouverensis nearcticus (assembly GCF_051014615.1). NCBI lineage: Eukaryota > Metazoa > Arthropoda > Insecta > Hymenoptera > Apidae > Bombus > Bombus vancouverensis. Next base: position 27,861 of record NW_027468924.1, on the reverse strand, counting down.
ACAGATAGTTAAAATTTCTGTCGACCGTATTGATCCATCTGCACTCTTCGTATGACGTCAATATCTGTTCAGTGCTGCTGCGTAGGTTTCATTATGTTACGTCAATTCGTTTGTGACCGTTGCGCGAGTAATGGCGCTTTGCAATGGCGATTTGCAGGAAAACAGTGCAGGATGCTGTGATTCGTTTCTTGTGGTCGGAGGTTATGTTTGATGCCTATATTTATCAAAGATTTAATGCACATTATGGAGAAAGTGTTTTGTCACGAAGTGTGTTTGAATGGGCACAAAAGTTCAAAGAAGATCGCACAAGTGTTATGAAAAAACAGCTGGACGCCCGTCCACATCCACGATGACAACATTGAACGTGCTCATGAACTTATGCTCTATGGAATAGACGAGTGACACTGGATAATGTGGCAAATCATTTGCAAATCAGCCACGGCTCTGCTTATGCAATAGTGCACGACAGATTTGGGTTTTAAAAAGTTTGTGCGAGATGGATGCCGAGAAAGCTGATGAAAAGGTGAAGACGACGATGCATTCGTGGTTCGCAGCTCAGCCCAAAACATTTTTTAATGAGAAAATACGAAGGTCCTTCAGCAAATGGACAAAGTGTATACAGAAATTGAGTGATTATGTCAAAAAATGATGTATGTCTTTTTTGACAATTGCTTAAAATAAATTCTACACCGACAGAGCGGGTAACTTTTTACTCACCCTCGTAAGACACTTAAATTTCCAATCTATTATGATGAATAAAAGAGCTTATACTATTAAATCTAATTGTATTTTGTTGCATGAGAGTACACGTGTATGTGATGCACATTACCTTTATATCCCCTTGAACGCTTCAATATTGCGCATATATACTATATTTTGTGCAGCTTCTATAAAATTTTGTATGTTTGTTTAGGCTGCTAATCCAGAGGCTGGAGTACAAAGAAGTGGCACAATGATGTGGGCTGATGACATTTATAATTATCGAGGAATCACCCCTACATTCGCTCAGGTATATATCGTTGACTATAATGTATTTAACATATATGATTGTTAGAATATTAATAATTAATTTTTAATTCTATCAGAATTTTAATGAAACTGTCCCTTGGGAAGGAAGAACTGATACCTTGATATCACGGTTTGTACATCCTATATGTACGACAAATTTTAGAACATTATATAACGAAGAACCAGATCGTCGTGGCCATGTGATGTGAATAAAAGGACTTGAATTTGATGATATTTTTATAATGTTAGATAACATAACTAAGTATCTTCACAGTAAGATAGGATGACATGGTTTACATGATCTTAATGTTGTTCACTTGAGTGATGATATTATAAGGAAAAGTGTAATATCACAGGTAAGATGATTCATAATTTAGAACTACTAACTCATGTATGTATTAAAAATTAAAGAAATATATTAAATTTTATAGGATATTTATGTTTAGTAACCAGTAATTCAGAGATCGGTATTCATGGTTACTATAACGAGGCTGTAGAAACGCACCCTTTCTTCTTTGCAAATGGTCCTGTATTTATGTCTAAGCCGAAACTGGAACCTCTGAATAATTTAGATTTATTCTTGTTATTTTCTAAAATACTTCTCTACAGTATACCATAAGGAATGATACCGTATCGCACCTAATCAAGTGCCTTAAGAAACATCAACAGGATATCACAGTAATCCCTTATCGACTGATATGTAAGTAAAAGTTATGTGTCATTGTTATACACAGTTATTTATCATTTTCTATTAATTCAGTTGTAGCCACTACAATATCTATGACACTGGTAGTAATTATGAGAACAATAATGATGTTCTATAAGAGGAAATGATGATTGGGAACAAAAACTTACAGGTAAGTCAATGTATATGTTATTTGCCATTTGAAAAGAAAGTTACTAACTTAGAATTTTTTGATAAATAATAATTGTGCAAAATATATTGGATTTCAAATTTGTCAAAAATTGAAATTTAAGAAGCATTGTAATAATATAACATTAATATTTTGATTTTTCAGGAGATATCATGCGGTGGATGGATAATATGTAAAAAATATTAAGCAGTATATGAATTTTCATATTGCGTAGAGATAACAAAATGAATTTTAAAAAATGTCGACATGGTAATAAGAAATAGCATCATGACAAAGAATATATAAAGACAGTTTCATTTTTTATAAATAAAAATTTGTTGTTCCAGATTTTGAAATATAGTGAAACGTTTAATTAGTATCTTAATATCTTCAAATAATTATTATTTTAGAATCAATTGTAATTGTATCATACGTACTTTTGAATTCGTGCAAGAACATATGTAATTTTGAAGTAGTTATTATTAGGAAATTGTTAGACGCGAACAGTATGCGAAATGTTAGTATGCAGTGTAATAATTATCAATCAAAACACAAGAATTAAATTCTTGAGGAAAAAATTTCCGGAATTTCTTATTTACACGATTATAAAGAAATCCATAATAAAAAGGAGCTGCTTTCTAATACTTCTCTTCCTTGTAATGCCTATGTTAATGATAACGAGGTTCGACTTTTTGTTTTTAGAGGGATACTGGAAAATTTGAAAGTACAGTACCATTGGGAAGAAAATCACGATATTGAAAACGATATTTGCAAGTAAATTTCCAAAAAATCTGTTTTCAAATTTTCGCTTTCTATTTCACATTAAAAGAAAGGGAGGGCTGCCTTCTTTTTCTGCAAGACAAAACAAACATTCTGAATCTCGTATCAATGAATGATGTCAATGAGTTATTTTTCTTTCCAGATTGAACAATATTCCAGATTTATTCATAATTTCATACTACGCGAAGAATAGACTTTCATAGGTATATAAAGGAAATATTAAGTATAGGAAAACTCTTTTTCGTTGTAGGTGACATATGCTTCACGGTTGAACACATATAAATGAAAAAGTACTCTTATGGAGAAAAAGAATTGATACCTTCGATTGACATTAGATAATGTATATAAACTTATGAACAATCACTATCAGTTTGTATTTTAGGTGCACACGCAGATTTGTTGGAGTTCTTATAAAATGTACTTCCTGTACGAACGTTTTATTCTTCCAAATTTTACGATACTATGTCTCATATAATAACTATATGGATTAAACGTAATATAAATGATCCGAAAATAGACTCGAACGACATTAATTGTCTTTCTATTTATACCAATATCGAAAATACAAGTAAAGCCGGAGCAATAGTATGCAAGAATGGACTATTTATTATTTTAAAGCAAATCATAGCATATTCAGAATGCACAGTATTATCATGAAATGTAAATGAATCAGTTGTAAACGAACGATTTTACTGTAAAATCGTTGCCTCCTTTTTTTCATCTGAAATATAGCAGCAATGAGTACATTCTTTTAATATATAATAAAACGAGATATCTTTATAAAGTTACATATGTCATCACTGGTAACTGTTATCTCGTATGACACCAAATATACCGTTAGTATGGAATGATATTTTTATGAAGATATACTTTAATGATAGATTTTATGAATGAAACGTTATATAAGAAAAATTATCTCTTGTCATTCTATGAAGTGTAGTAGCTAATGAAGATTAATTTTACGAAGTATTAGAGCAAAAGAGAATTAAAAAATTAAAAAGATCTAAATAAGATTGTTCGTGTAGCTTAATTATCTCAATTCTGGTACACCACTTGTTACATTCTAACTAATTAGCGCTAAACAATAACTTGCAAATATTAAAGATATTAACACCTTAATATTAACACCTAAAGGTTTTCAGGAAATTTTATAATATTTGATTATTGTATATCTAGTCATTGATTGATAAAATTTCTTGTATAAGCATAGATCGAGGTTGACGTCATACGCAGATTGCATATCATTGACAGGTATCGTTTTAATTTATTTTATGGCTAGAATCATTTGAATATTATACGAATAATTATTTCCATTCGAACGATTAATAAATCACGTACCTATAAAAGATATATTATGAAAAAGACGTGACGAAACAAAAAAATATTGGAAATTCCGTTGTCATTAGATCAATTATTTTTGCAATGATTTTTATTTCCATGTAATTACATATGAAATGGGTAATTCATTAACATCTCCTCGAATCGAATATAATTCGTTACACTTCACAACGATTCAAATAATGGACGGGAAATATATAATAAGTTTCCTGTCCTTGCGTTAAAATAGTACTGTACAAATCAGATGATACAGGAAATACCCAAAAAACCCAATTACATCCACATTGCATGACAGCACACTTGCAATGGATTTTTGTGATTTCAATGTCACAGACAATGACACAACTAATCAGAACACGTTCGAGGCTATAGACATTGAAATTACCGCGTGTTTAATACGTTTAAAGCATAAATCTAAATTTCACGCGATTATTTCTTTGTACATTGTGAAACTCTTAAATTATCTTAATCGAATAAATAATCCTAATGTAATAAAACATCTTGAAATAGACCTAGATATCTGAAACAGAAACTCGAAGGATAAGAAATCCTAAAAGGTACTAATCCTAAAATAACAAACTCCTAAATAATAAACAAGTGATAAAACCTGTTATAAATAATAAACCTTACCTGGAATAATCAAATCCTAACTAATCGAAAATAAAATAAGGCAAGCAATTCTTAATCTTTCAAGTAATTTTTCCGAAAACACAGAAAGATAGAGAAATTAAAAAGACGCAGCACAAATTGCAGCACAATGAAAGTTTCAGAGCGATGAATACGATCGTATTAAACTAAATAATTTTCAAAAGTGAAATTACACTGAAACGTATATCGATGATATTTGTCATTTCTACGATCTGTTTCGCTTGATCGTGCTTCTTTTCTGATGTAAATTCAATTTATAATACGAACTAAGTTTCCTTTATTATTATTAGTCCTGCGTCTTTTTAATTCGTCACTTCTTTTATTTCAGAACAATGACGAGCTCCAAGATGCTGTTCGGATGTTTGGCGTTAATTGCTTTTCTGCATCCATTAGTTCACGTTTGTACTTCGAGTAGTACAGCTCAAGGTTTGTACTTCGAGTTGTCTTTTTCCATGCACTTCAAATTCCAATACGATCTGGTCACGTGGCCTTCGTACAATTTCGAAATTTTACCTGTTTGGTAATCGTCAATGAAAAAAGAAGTTATGCGTGACCTCAACACATTGAAACAATTTTTATGATTCTTTATTTGCCGGTTGGTCAGCAAGTTAATGGAAAAATTTCACTTAACTATTCGCGTTAATTTCTTCGGTTTAACTTTTGGGAAATGCTTCGTTAGCTTCGGGAATATTCCAACGATTCGTTTTACGTACAAAATAAGCATGATAAATATTACATCACGGTAATGTAATATCGGAATATATTAAAGGTGTAATTTTGTCCGATTAATTATAATTTATTAATAATGGATTGAAAATACAGATATTAGTTAGACAGAGAAACGATGTTTGATTAACAGGAAAACTAAATGCAACGCTCGTATTTGCAACAAATAACTTGACAACTATTTGGTAACTCTCTCTCTCTCTCTCTCTCTCTCACTAGCAACTCTAACACTCGACAACACTCGCAACTCAATTCTAACGACTCTATGCTTCGACGTCTCGATCAACTCTGATTCTCGCAACACGCACACTTTTCGATTCGCCTTGGATAGCGAAACCGTCCTTCTTCTACCGTGGTCTATTGTTTCCCTCATACATACGTAAGAACTACCAACTACGTGCCTTTAGTCACGTAGGCACTCTTAAATGTAAACGAACCACAGAAACACGACGTACACGGTTTTTCTATTTTCAGCCGATCTCCAATCAAAGCTATTCTACGATATTACAATCGGCCTTTCCTGACAATCACATCTGCCCTCAGATGTGCTCATCATCGCCGCTCGCACTTACATCACTATCGTCAGCATTCCACCATTTCATGTGATCGGCTGCCGTGGAAGTTGTACGTGGCCCTTCGTGCTCCCCCTCTCGCTGCACTATGTATCGGTCATTTCGCAGGACTTTTATCACCCGATACGGTCCAAGAAACTTCGGATGCAGCTTTAGCCCGGGACCCCTCTGCATCCTCTCGATTGCCACTAGATCTGCCGTCCTGTATGCTGTCGCCTTCTTGCGTCTCCTGTTATACGCCCGCTTGTTTCGGATTTGGATCTCCTCAATCCGTCTCTTTGCGTCCGCACGCAGCTGATCTCGTTCCTCTTGGAACACCGCGGCCTGTTCGTCCTCGATGCTACTGCTCCTCTTTCGCTCTTCCTCTATCTTCCTCTCCGTTGTTTGTTTACCCATTTCACTCTTGTCAGGGGCTTTGATCGTCGTGGCAGCATCGTGACATTTTCGTAGGCTCGGTTCGTACATGGAAGACGTTAACAACTTACCATCTACCGAGACTATGATCTCTTCTTTTTCGAAGGTCTTCACGTTCATCGTGTCCTCGACAATCCCATCGTCGTCCTCGTCATCCACATCCTCTGTATATCGAATCTTTGTATCGATATTATTGGAGGGATTCCGCGCGTGCGACTTCCCTTGTCTTTTCGTTCGCCTTGCATTCACTCTCTTCGAGTCTATCCGAAAACTTGAAACAACCCTCACACCCGCAACGCTATCCTTCTCAGTAAATTCGCAAATATCATCAACAACATCCTGTTGCTGTTGTTTAGCCAGATTCTTCCTCCTCGTGATGTTCGCTAAGTCCTCCTGCTGGCCGCAAGAATCCGACGAGGACACCATCTCGTGGTCCACTTTACCAATCACCACGTGTCTTGCCACTATTCTCCGTTCCTCCGACACTTGCTGCACAGCTGCCCGATACTTCTTCAAAACTTCTGCTAACTCTTCTTTATTTTCTTCCAATTGCGACAGTAGCTCAGTTCGTTCGCGACTAGCTACATTAATCACGATCTTCTGCTTCGGAACGTTGCCGCAGTACTTCCTGCAACGAAGCCTGCGTCTCATTCGGTTCTTGCTCCAGTGCCTGTTTCGCTTTAACTGCAACTGCTCTAGCGCATTCTGCATCTTCTAACTGGTTCTTCAGCTGTCGTAAAGCTGCTTTACCCGTCGAGTCACCTTTCGATCTCTCCGGCATCGTTTGAGCGTCTCTTAGCAATGCTTTGGTTCTCTTCAAATCTCTTTTTAGACTATGTTGCATGTCCTTAACGTGTGACAAATCTATCTCACTCGCCTGTGTCTCTACATCTATCTTGAGGACTTCCGGACACTCATCGGGATTTTCGTCCTTTATTCTACTAATAAAAGATTCTCCCCCTTTTATACTTATTTCAACAGTGTCCAAAAAGTCTGCGCCAATAATAAGCGAATGTTGCATCACTGTGTCTGGAACTACGTGTATGGTTATACAGTACGACTCATTGTCTATAATAATGTTCGTCGAAAATTTCCCGAGCGTAAAATTCCTTCCGGAACCGACACCGCCAAATCCAACGATTTCCCGACTTAATCTGGGCGCTCCGATTTTCACATGCTGATCTGCTCGCATTAGAGTCAGCTCACTACCGGTGTCTATCAACGCGCTCAATTCGAAATTTTCCATCTTAACATCCTTACAACGCCTTGTTTGTAACGACCGAAACACGCTGTAAACTTTTTTTGACGGCTCACCCAGTGCCTTGTCGCATTTTGATGCGATGTGTCCGTACTCCCTACATTTGAAGCATTTAGGTCCTCTCGACTTCCTCGCATCTCCAGATCGACCGGGTTCCTTGTTCCTCTCGGTTTCGGACAGCTTCGCCACCGGCTTTACCCTGCTACTCTTCGGCTCCTCAAATTTCGTCCTCATCTCCATATCTCTTTTTATCGCTTCGTAGCGCCTGAAACGCTCTTTTAATTGCTCGATATTCCTGGCTCCGTATAGCACAGTCTTGTTCGCGACCTCGTCGGGAATGCCTTGAATAATGTAGTCTATCAAGGATTGCGTATCAACCCTTCCTTGTTTTGCAATCCCGCACATGTGATACATATATTGTTGCAGACTCTCATCTGCTTTCTTCTTTCTATGGGATAACTCGCCATGTATCTGTTGGTCGCTTACTACATTTTCAAACTCATTCCTCAACGCCTTTTTTAGCTTTGCCCAGAACTTCGCGCATCGCTCTTGTCGTACGAAGGCCTGAGCGGAGCCTGCGAGTAATTTCTTAGCATAGGCCACCATGTGGGCGTCTGACCAACCCCACACTTCTGCCATTTCCTCGAAGTCTTCCACCCACTGATTTACACTCAGCAGATCATCCCCGCTGAATTTCTCTAATGAGTCTTCCACGTCTTTAAGACTCAACATCGAACCGAAGCATATACTTCTGCTGATACTCATCGCGGTCCTGATACACCGCTCGCGTGCCTCTCCTGTATTCTCGCGCGCCTTGTTTATCGTCCTCGCCTTCACTTTCGTCGGAGCTCTCTTCTTCCGACGATACATCGTCTCCTTCTAGGGCCGCCTGTAGCCGCGCGCGTAGTTCGGATTTTCTTCCCGTTACCTTCAACCCCAAGCTAACGAGAAGCGCTCTCAGCTCTTTCGTCCTCAGCTTCTCGAGGTCTTCCTCTCCCTCTTGACTGCGTTCGGCTCTCTGCTTGCTTCTTAGATCTCGCTGGTTTGTTGGTTCTTCGCCACGCTTCGAATCCTTAGGAGTAGATCGACCAGGTTTGCACGCTTTGTTCAACCTGGCAACCAGCACTGATCTCGCACCGGATATAGGCAGATTCATCTGTGCGAGCTTACTCCTCAGCTCCTCCAGCGTCAAATCCTCTTCACCCGACAATCGTTCGTCTTCAACGTTTGCCATTTTATTCTATTCTTTTCTACTCCCGCACAAATAGCTCCGTTAAATCGTATCGTTTCTCTGTCTTATTCAATCCCGGACGAGCCCCCACTTGTAATATCGGAATATATTAATAATGGATTGAAAATACAGATATTAGTTAGACAGAGAAACGATGTTTGATTAACAGGAAAACTAAATGCAACGCTCGTATTTGCAACAAATAACTTGACAACTATTTGGTAACTCTCTCTCTCTCTCTCCCTCTCTCTCTCTCTCTCACTAGCAACTCCAACACTCGACAACACTCGCAACTCAATTCTAACGACTCTATGCTTCGACGTCTCGATCAACTCTGATTCTCGCAACACGCGCACTTTTCGATTCGCCTTGGATAGCGAAACCGTCCTTCTTCTAACGCGTTTTTAAAACGCGAAGGCGCTATCACTTTCTAAAAGCGTCGTCTTTACATTTCCGATGGCCACGGGCACATCCGACTGCCAGATATACAATGTATTATAAGAGTATCATTACCATACTTTTCATGAAAAGAGCAATTTTTCTTGATAACTATACTCTGTAACATAGATTGAAGTCGCTGATTTGATCCCTCTGATATCGTTGTCTTATGAGAGTCTCGCCTGGTCTTGATTGGTTCTGTTGACTCTTATCGTTGTGAAAAATCGATTCGTTGTGTACCTTTTTTGTATAGAGAATTATTTTGTGGTAGAATATAATGTTGTAATATTTGTGGTCTTTACTTTGCTAATTTTGTCACTGAGCCGCTCTTTGGTTCGTTGAGCGATTCATATTCCGCATATATTCCGTACTTGCTTCGCTTGGTACTTTTATAATTTTCGCAGTTACAATAAAAAATTTAATTCTTAACAGATTAAAGATTTAACCTCTTGCTTTATAGTGTACAATAATTTTTTTCTTTTTTTCTTTTTTTTTTTTTTTTGTATAGGTTATGTGATCCATAGTTTGAGTAAGTAGTACATATATATATATTTACGTGACAAGCTTTCATTTCAATCTATATTTAAGATTAATATTTTATCAGTTTCTGTTCGTAACAACATCGAAGTAGTCAATAAGTTTGAAGAGTATAATTAAGGAAGTTATGAAGCAAGAGGTTAAGAACAAATTCTGAAAGAGGTTATGTACAACTCAGTAGTACTGCTTTACATTACTTTGCGAATTACTTTTCAAGCATAAAAATAGTTTAACAGCCACTTATAGTTACTTCCTTACCATTACATTCATTAAATTCGTTTGATTTTGTAAACAAAATAACCACGCTGACCAGTCTCTCATTTAAAATAGAATTATTTTGTCATATATCCAACAGTTTACTTTCTCTTCGTAAATATTATTAATAATTTTATCGATTTCGTATACTTCCATCCTTCGTATAAGTGACAATGAATCAGAAGAGTTTCATAGCAATATTGAACAACATACAGTCAACTACAACACCATTAGATACATCCACCATACAGTCAACTACAACACCATTAGATAACAGCAATACAATAGATTATAATTTTCTACGTGTCATTGATTCATCATCATCATTTTCCATTTTTTTAGCATATGTAAAAACCATCCAATTTAAAATGTTTAAATAACAATAGCCTATACAATATAATTTTATGTAAAAAAATTGATTATACCGTGTTTTAAAACCGTGCTTTAAAATCGATATTCGCTGAAACAATACATCGCTCTGCGCTTCCAATTTGTTTTCGCACGAAGTATCAGTCCACTCATTGTTACCGTCACCATCTCTACCGTAATCTATATTACTCGAATAAATTCTATATCTTGATTATTTTAACGAACTTCCTTATTTTTTGTTTTTTATGACTTTAATTGGCAATTTCCATAATGTTCTATAACTTGACAATAGACTGATAATATTTCAGGATATATATATACATACATCATGTTTTTGAGGATTCTGTAGTAAAATATATTATAATAAATTATAGGAAAAACAAACTATTTAAGAAAAAATTACCACCTTCGAGTAATAAATTATAGAAGGTTACCAATGTAATTTAAAACTTAAAACTTAAAAATAATCTATTACACGTAACAAAGAAAAAGATTTCTTCGCAAACGGTAACTCGAAAATTACAGCCATTGCTGTAGAAACATAGTTTTACAGGGAGAAGAATTTCGCTAGAAACTCTCGACGATGTCACATCAAGCGAAAATTCAATAAAGCGATTACTAACCATACTACCAGCGGCAATCGTGTTACGGCAATTCGTAAATAAGTTAGTCTTCTATTTGCAGAAACGTCTCTGGCAATATCGTCACACTCTTGATTACGTCGGCGCTATCAAATGGTCTTTGGAAGAAAGTTTTCCATTATCTACTTTTGCCCATGGCGTCGTTCCAACAAATGAATTCGAGTTCTGAATCGCTTTGTCTCGTATTACGACTTTATAACGGTGTTTCTTTAAACTTTAAACGATCGTAATAAATGTATTTACCCTGAATCATTTATAAACTGAACCGGAATATAAAATTTTATTCCGCAAAAATCATAAAGTTGAAAGTTAGGAACGAATAACAAATGAATAACCTAGTTTCATTAAAAGGCACGTGGTTAAGGTACGCCAATCCGCGTAATAACTTTGACACTCCAATTATTATAAAATATGTATCCTTAAGGGATTTTTTTGCGCGAATGCAAAATACTTTTCATACGTGCATAAATACTGAATAAATGGGACGTGATTTTCAATATTTCTTTTTGTAGAATTTATAACAAAGTAACTTTTTCACAAATGTTTTCGCTAACATTTTTACAACGTAAATGTCTTCTTTTGTAATTAATAATTTCAACATTTCTCTGAACTTTCTTCGTTGCGATAAAAAAAATATACAAAGCTTATGACGTGCTTGTTTAAAAATATTTATACGGAACAAGACTTTGAATTTGTCAGACCAATCGTCCTAACGAACGAATAAATTAAACGACCCGTAACAAAAAATTATTCCTGTCATTGAGTTGCGTTGAGTGGCGGAAACCATTTATAACACGTCCCATACAGCGTAGATCGCATACACGTCTTAGGATGTATTTTTGGTACTTATATATACTCTATATATATTCTTACTCTATATATACTTATATGTACTCTATATATATTCTCTATCTTAGATATACCATAAAATATTTCGTGAAATCGCGTATTCGTGTCTAATGTCAGGGATTCTCTTTCCACAAGTCCGCGTTTTCTATATTATCTTTCTTCCTTATCAGTAGGCATTCTCACAATTTGTGATTAATACTGCTCGTACAGGAATGTTAGGTTTTTGACGTTGTAAAATTTCACGTGAAATAATAATGCCTATATATTGACTAATTTATCAATTAATTAAATCCGTGTATATCAAGTTTTCTATAATTTACTACTTTCGTGTAACTACAGAAATTTGATGCAATATAAAACTTGATTAAAACAGCGATTCATTAGGAAACGAGAATAATGATGCAAATATTTTTTGTAGCCATTATATAAGATTTCGATCGCATAATTAATCAGTATCAACTTACCGGTCTTTAACGGTAGAATAGAAAGAAGTGCAGGCGGTACAGAGACCGCAATTATGATCACTTTCAGGTAGAATCTCCAACAGTGGTACATCTTCTTAGTCGTAATAAGTCGCGATCAGAAGCGTAAAAGAAGTTTAGCAGTGGCGTAAGTACCGCACTAGCCAGAAGTATCTGCGACAGAAATCAGAATACACTCTTTTTCGCATGGTTGGATCAATTTCGCGTGGGACTAACCTGATTGAACCTAACGCGGGATAATTGTGTTAAGGAAGTGATACATTTACACTGTACATGAGAGTGTGTGTGTAAGGGCCAGAGGGCGTCAAGGTCTTAGTGGAGACAAAAGACTGTTGCCAGATGTTAGAAGAATCTAGGATAGTCGGTTGGCGACAAGCGTGCGTGCAAGACGTTCTTCAGAGTGTAATATAGATGTATAACTGTTGTGTGGGAAATATAGTCAATTATTTGTATTCCCAAATCCTCGAATTTCCTTAACATGGTAGCAGAGCGTGGTTACTAGTTTTGCAAGATATTTAGTGCGTGGTTACGATCTTGCGAGTGAGTTTTCAGTAAAGAAAAAAAAACTTTCAGAGGAACAAAATATACTTCGAGCACGTAGGAACGCTTGAGTAAGAAAAGAAAAAAAAAAGAAGAATCAATTAAAATGGAGGGATCGGAAATCATGATACCTATATTCGATGGCGAGGATTATGGAATGTGGAAGCAAAGAATCACGATGTTTCTCAAATATAAGGAATGCGAGGTTGTTACAACTAGAATGAAGAACGAAAGAGACGATGAAGACTGGGACAAAAAGGATTTGAAGGCGATAAATATAATTTATAGTGCAATATCGAACAGACAATTGGAGTATGTTAGGGAAGGAAAAACGGCGTATGATATAATAAAGAGGTTCGATGAAATGTACTTGAAAGAGTCGACGGCACTGCAGATCGTATGCAGAAGGAGATTGGAAAACATAAGACTGGAGAACTACAGTGATTCAGCATCATTCTTTAACGATTTCGAAAAATTAATAAATGAATTAAAAAGTGCGGGCGCACAAGTAAGTGAGAGGGAAAAGCTGAATTACATGCTGAATACGTTAGCCGAAGAATACAGCTACATAGCGGACATAATAGACGCATTGAAAGAAGAGAATCAAACGGTAGCGTATGTGAAAAATAAAATAGAAATAGCAGAGAAGAAAAATAAATCCAATGGAGGAGAAAGGCAAACCAACGCCTTTTCTGCAAAAAAGGAAGGATGCTTCAGATGTGGAAGATTAGGACACTTTGCGAGAGAGTGTCAAAATGGCGTCCAAGCGGGAAGCAGTAACGGCTATTGGCATGGGCCAACACGTGGTCGAAACAGAGGAAGAGAGAACAAAGGCAATACGAGCAGAGGACGTGGAAACTTTCATCGTCAATCAAGAACCGGCACGGGCGAGCATGGAAACTCAAGAGCAGGCATATGGACAGCAACGGCGCACGCAGCAAACAGCAGTGAGACGAATGAAATAAGTAAGAACGAAATAGTGTGGCTATTAGATAGCGGTTGTACCGATCACATAATTAATAATATAAATTATTTCGATAAATCTATCGACCTAAAAGAACCGGTAAATATATTATATATTTAGGCGATAATAGACCGATAAAAGCGACAAAAGTTGGGAATGTTATAAGTCATTTTGAAGCATTCGGAAAACAAAATAAAATAAATATGAGGAAAGTATTTTACGCGAAAGAAATGTCCGCAAATTTGATTAGTTTAGGTAAACTAACAGACAATAAGAATACGGTTATTTCCAAAGGAAATATTGCGAAAGTAATAGATGAGGATAATATACTTACAGCTGTAGCGTTCAAAGAGAATGGGACATATAGAATAAAAAGTATATTGAAAGGGAAGAAGCACTTAGTAAACAGCGCCGAACGTAGTGGTATGAGTAAAAAGGAAAGATGGCATAGGATGCTAGGACACGTAAATTTTAAATATTTAGAGATTTTGGGTAAAGAGCAGCTAGTGACTGGCATACCGAATGAATTTGAAAAGGAACTTTTGAAATGTAGGGTGTGTATAGAAAGCAAAATGCATAACTTACCTTTCAAAAATAATCGAACTAAGGCTAAGGAAATAATGGAAATTATTCATACGGACGTATGTGGTCCCTTTAAGACTACCGGATTCAATGGAGAAAAATATTTCATTTCATTTATCGATGATTATAGTAAAACAGCTAGGATCTATTGTATAAAATCAAAAGATGAGGTCTTTGATTCTTTCGTACAGTTCGTAAATGAAGCCGAAAATTTAACGGGCAAGAGGTTAAAAATATTAAGATGCGATAATGGTAAAGAATATTTAAATAATCGAATTTATAAATTTGCTAGGGATAAAGGTATAAGAATAAATAATTGCCCAACATACGTACATGAATTAAACGGGACAGCGGAAAGGTATAATAGAACAGTGATGGACATGGCGCGTTGCTTGTTAGCGGAAGCGAAAGTACATAAAAGGTACTGGCCGGAAATAGTTTGTACAGCGGAATAACACCAGCTCAGATAAATGACCCTCTAACTTACCTTTGTCCTCATCGACGTCAGTGATTTTAAAGCTAGTTATAAAGTGCACTTCTCAGCCAGCGTCCACGGCAGTCAATATTATTTAACGGGTCTTAACGCGATGTAAAAAGGGAAAAAGGAGGAAAGAAGGAACAGGGAAGCAAAGAGGAAAAACGAATTTTTCATTTTCTCGAAACTGGATCAAGTTTCAGGCTGCTCGCCAAACTTCTGTAGCTAACTCAGTCTGTAGCTAACGAGACAAGATTAGACAAACCACGCTTTAAAATTCCCACAGAACTATAATAATCCTCGAAATCAATACGATTCGTCGATCCATCGCCTGATTAAAAAATGAGATAGGATGAAGCTCACTAGTCGGCCTTTGAACTTTCAATAGTGATTCTCTGTAAATGCTTGAAATTGACGCTTGGATTCTTTCCGGATTAACTAGCTTTGCCCCTCCCTCCCTTTATCTATTTTCTTAGATCGACTTAGACTGCCACAACATATTATCTTTCTTCTTTTCTTTTCTTTTCTTTTCTTTTCTTTTCTTTTCTTTTCTTTTCTTTTCTTTTCTTTTCTTTTCTTTTCTTTTCTTTTCTTTTCTTTTCTTTTCTTTTCTTTTCTTTTGATCTTTTAAAGCCCTAAATCACTGGCTATTTTGTATACTATATATTTTGTACACTCAATTACTCTGTAAGTCATAAGTACATATGTTTTACAACGTTATTTGTCATATTTCAGTTAAACCCCAGAAAAGCCAGAAATATATTTGCAGCGTGTTTTAACGCGTCCCTGGCAAAGATCTCAAAAACGAGTTGCGACACAATTTAAAGCGACAAATAGCACCGCGTATCTCGTTGTGGTAACACACGGTTCGCCAGCTTTTTAAAAGCGCTCTCCGTTTGCTTTTTCCTCTCTTCTCTTCCCCTGTCTCTTCGTTTTTTCTTAACGAGCAAAACCATTTTCGCGAGGACGAGAGTACGGAAATGACGTACTGGCAATTTTGTTTTGTGATAATACAAGCAGCTCGGTTTCAGTGAATTAAACTTGGCCCCAAGCTTCTACTTATCCCCACCTTCCTTTCCTTTATTTTCCCTTCTATATCCCGTGTTACTCGTGAAGACGAACAATGGTTCAGATAGATGATAGGCAGATTTTCGAGAACTAAATAAATATACGGTCGCGGATCGGTATCCTTTACCCCTCATTGCGGATCGAGTCGCGAGATTGCAAAAGCGAGATATTTTATTATTCTGGACATGGCCGGTGGGTTTCTCCAAATCCCTATTCATCCTAATTCTAGGAAGTATACAGCATTGATTACCCTCGATGAACAATTTGGATAATAAGTTGTTGTTTTCTTCGAATTCTTTTGTGCCTTTGTTCGATCCATTCTAAGTCGATCTAAGAAAATAGATAAAGGGAGGGAGGGGCAAAGCTAGTTAATCTGGAAAGAATCCAAGCGTCAATTTCAAGCATTTACAGAGAATCAAGCGGGCTGGTTAAGGTCGTGAGTTGAGCAATTATCCCGCGTTAGGTTCAATCAGGTTAGTCCCACGCGAAATTGATCCAACCATGCGAAAAAGAGTGTATTCTGATTTCTGTCGCAGATACTTCTGGCTAGTGCGGTACTTACGCCACTGCTAAACTTCTTTTACGCTTCTGATCGCGACTTATTACGACTAAGAAGATGTACCACTGTTGGAGATTCTATCTGAAAGTGATCATAATTGCGGTCTCCGTACCGCCTGCACTTCTTTCTATTCTACCGTTAAAGACCGGTAAGTTGATACTGATTAATTATGCGATCGAAATCCTATATAATGGCTACAAAAAATATTTGCATCATTATTCTCGTTTCCTAATGAATCGCTGTTTTAATCAAGTTTTATATTGCATCAAATTTCTGTAGTTACACGAAAGTAGTAAATTATAGAAAACTTGATATACACGGATTTAATTAATTGATAAATTAGTCAATATATAGGCATTATTATTTCACGTGAAATTTTACAACGTCAAAAACCTAACATTCCTGTACGAGCAGTATTAATCACAAATTGTGAGAATGCCTACTGATAAGGAAGAAAGATAATATAGAAAACGCAGACTTATGGAAAGAGAATCCCTGACATTAGACACGAATACGCGATTACACGAAATATTTTATGGTATATCTAAGATAGAGAATATATGTAGAGTACATATAAGTATATATAGAGTAAGAATATATATAGAGTATATATAAGTACCAAAAATACATCCTAAGACGTGTATGCGATCTACGCTGTATGGGACGTGTTATAAATGGTTTCCGCCACTCAACCGCATTTGAATTTGTGAACACGATCGAACAATTGACACGAATTATTAATTCCCGTCTCTACTCTAGTAACGATTTGCTTTGGAACGAGGTCGAATCGTTCTGATTCCGCGCATGATTAACAAATAATTACAGAGGACATCAATTACTTGGATGGTCTTCCTGAAACTTGATCCAGTTTCGAGAAAATGAAAAATTCGTTTCTTCTCTTTGCTTCCCTGTTCCTTCTTTCCTCCTTTTTCCCTTTTTACATCGCTTTGTTTTACATCGCAATTTACATTTATTTGTAAAGTTTGAATCTCCTCGATATTGAAGATGTTGAAGCTGCAAGTATGTATTTCATTTTAATCCATTCGAGACCGAGATTTAATTGTAAGACGATACCTAGGTGTCGGTACGATCTGAATGTTTAGTTGGAATGATTCTGTGTTTTACTCTCTCCAGGGTATCCTTTTCATACTTTGATTTTAAATCGATGACAATCTTAAATAGTATGCTTCATATTTTTAAAATATAAAATTATATACTATGTTATTCTATAATGTATTATGTACAGTTATATATATATATATATATATATATATATATATATATAATAATTCTATGTTGAAAAAAATATGAAACTAACATGATATATACATTACTACATAAGTTATATATAAAATATGTATATTATATCCTTGCCTACTGACTGATATGAATTTCTTTCGGTCTCGAATGCGTTAAAAGAGAGCGCAAAGAAGTCGAAATTACTTATTGTAATTAGTAAAACGACCTGAGAGGCAGACAGATACAAGAAAGAAGGAATATTATATTAGCGGCATCATCATGTTTTTGCTCTCTTTAAGTCTTTCATCGAGACAGACAATCTACAGGTATTAATCGACCAATTTCTTCAAGCTGATAACTTCGAATTGATGTTTATATATAAGAAGTGTTATGTGTTAATCTGTCTAAATGTTTAAAAGGTGTTATAAATTAAATGTTGTTAAACGATACGTAATTGCCTTTTGATCGTAAATTTTACTATCAAGGGGTCTTTTATGTATGCGTAATCATTGTGAATTATACCAATTTATGTGATCGATATTAAAGGTGTTTAAAAGCATGTATTTTTTTCTATATTATTATTCTCCTATATTATTATCCTATATTATTATAGCATTCCTATATTATTATAATATCCAATTACATGTTGATACACAAGATATACAGATTATTATTTATAACGTTTTGGTTTTCTTAATTGAGTCATTCGTTTAGTACAAATGATAAGAAATTAGTAATAATTCACAAAAAAGGGATATTGCAGTAGAAATATTATAAAAAAACATTTTCTGTTTTAGTGTAGAGTTACTCCTTCTTACAGACAGTGTCGTACAAATCTGTACGTCTCTGAGAAAATGTAGGCATCTGAGCCCTTACTTCCTCAACAACTTTTAGATCTGATAGAAAAAAGAAACATACGAAGTAATAAGTAATGCTTACTAATAAATTCAACAAATACAGAGGAAGATGGCTAAATCGATAAATTAACGAGACTAAAAATTAATTACATCATGGATCTCTCGCTTTTAATTTTAAGCTGTAAATTACCGATATCGGTGACTGCCATATTCTCTTGAGTTTCCAAATCGTAAAGAATCTTTCCCCAGGGATTGGTCAACTGTGTATGTCCCCATGCGACGTAACTTGCTTAAGGAACACGAGCCGGTGATATGCAGGCAACGTATAATTGATTATCATTCGCTCTGAAACGCTGAAGTAATGACCAGTGCAGTGGTCCAGTGGTCATATTGAATGCCGCTGGATATATCAGCATTTGGCAACCTAACCCAGAGAAGCAGGAAATATGAAGCCACCGAATACCAATTAACTTCGTAGTTGCACGGTTCACATTCCATCATTTCTGAATATGCGAGGACAGTCCTCTTATTGTGCTTTTAATTCTTTTATTTGTTTCATTTTCAGCAAATATACTGGTTTTTTAAATTAAGCTTCTTTTTATACAGAGTTACAGATTATATTAATTTTATATAGAATATATTTAAGAAAGATATTTAATTTTTTGCTAGTTAAGTATTGATCGATTAAGTTACTGTACCTTTGTTCCGATAAATGCGTGCCATTTCCTCGAATCTAATATCATAGCAAATGCCAATACCTATTTTGCAGCCCTTCACATCGAACGTCGTTAGGGAGTTACCAGGACTGAGTGAATCACTCTCTCGAAAAGTAATCTTATTAGGAATGTCGATGTCGAATAGATGTACCTAATAACATAAAAATGTGGTCGCTAATTCTATTGCTGCAACTTTTCTAATTTAATATCAAAGTTACCAACTCCTAAACTTTAATTATTTTTTATTTAATAACTGACAGCGTTTTTATCACTTTCTTTTATTAAAGAATCTTATCATTTAATAATGTTTAAAAAGGAGAAAAAATAAGTATAATAATATTTTAAGTATGTGAAAAATTTATACAACAACAAACACATTACAACAAAAATGGGCGTTTCCCGTATCATAACGTATTTTATAAACCGTAAATTATAGAATTGGTTATAGTATACGTATGTACATATGTATATTCCTAAATTATTCCTAGATAGAGTCACTTTCTTCACCCCAATATTTTCAAATTCAAAGCCATAAAGGAATATATTACTTACCTTTCGGTGCTTTGCTATCAAAGTTCCATCGGGACCCCAAATAGTACAGGTATTGTACAATTTATCGCCCTCTATTTCAGGCATCGTACCACCAACTACATAGATGTTGTTTTCTTTAGCTGCGTTCGATGAAGCAACGCTCGTTTCACCATCAGGAATACTCTCGGCGTATTTTGGAAAGTACTCTGCATTGCAATATTTCAATTAATGAAAAATAACTGTCTTTTGTTCCAACCATAAATTAAATTGAAATGTTTGTCAGTTTTTTATTTTTTAAATTATTAAAATAACTAAGTTTTATATTTCGACTTAATTAAATATGCAATTACTTAGCTAATAGTATATATAATAAATCGTTTCTACAGGTTCAAAATGAAAAATGAATATTTAGAAATATTTAATTACGACAATGCTATTTGTGTTAGCATCAGTGGCTTGTTACTCAACGACTTTGCTAGTACTTTTTGAAACATAAAGTTAGTTTTCAATTAACACTTATACTAGAGGCGGAATTATAAATGCAAAATAATTGACAATACTAATTTATAAGTACCTAATTATTAGTATCTTCACAAATATATTTATACAAAAATCACGATAATCATGAAAATGGGGAAATCCTATATTCTCGAATCAATTCACAATTTATTTTGTATATTAATTAGATTCCGCGCTCATCAGTACGTACTCACTGGCGACATCGAGAAAATGTATCGGCAATTCCTCGTACGACCAGAGGATCGGAAATATCAAAGGATATTATGGCGCAGCGCGAGTGGAGAAACAGAAACATATGAGCTTAACACCGTAATACTCTTATCATAGAAATAGAAGCAGTCCTCAATTCCCGCCCGCTAACTCCTATCTCCACCGATCCAAATGATCTCCTAGCCCTCACTCCCGGACATTTCCTCATTGGCGATTCATTAATGTGCTTACGTGATCGAGATTTCAGAGACATTCCATCGAACCGACTCTCCAAATGGCAGCTGGCATAAGGAGTATTTGAACGAGCTAACCAACCGCAATAAATGGAGCAAGGGTGGACACAGCATCCAAAAGGGCACAATCGTCATCCTCGGAGAGGACAACGTTCCCTCCATGCATTGGCCTCTGGGCCGAGTTATCAAGGTTCATCCAGGCGCCGATGGTGTCATCCGGACAGCTACAGTTCAGACGGCAAAGAGCATTTTGGATCGGGGCGTCAAAAGGCTTGTCCCACTGCCAATTCAACCCGATCTCGAGAAACCCGAACAACTAGCCACCGAGACGAAATAAGATGGGAACTTCAACCACACCTCGCTAGTTTGATCGGTACCCTCTCAACGGGGGGAGAATGTTACGCCATGCGGCTTACCATAGGTCATATTCTTAACTATCGATCGCGGCACTATAATGTCGCAGACGGATCGTCGCGTCTGCCCGGCAAACAAACATTGTAGTGGCAAGCGCGTGGTTCATTAAGCAGGGCGACTTCCAGAAACGTCGACTCGTGGCCCGTATTTTACCTCGCAGTAAAAGAATGTGGCGTGATCCGAACGTAGTGGGGGTCGCCTTCCAGAAAAAACGAAAAAAATCGAAAGGCGTTCAGAACTTTTCGAGAAGTCGAACCGTCAACACATGTGGTATGTCGCGCATTACTTATCAACCAAAACGCAGTTACATTTTTTTTGTTCCTTTTATATCTTTCTAGTTAATAAGTTGTTGAAATAAACATTAATTTATTTGTGTTAATTCTGTGGAATTTCATTGAACTACCCTTATTATCATAATCGAAATAAGGGGATCGATCAGTTCGTGGCGTCGATTATTTAATCGTAACGGGAACTTACAACTCTCGTTGACGTGCTATCTCGCGATCGCGTCTCTCCGCGAACGGTCGAAACAAAATGATTCACTAAAAACTGTCCTGAATTCCTAAGAATTTATTTACCGCAAAACTGACAAAGTGTTTATTTAAAAAATGAGGTTGAAGGTAGTCCTTTTCTTTCATTTCATTCATTTTCATTTTCTTTCTTAAGTATGGCTAACACAATATCTAATCAATTAAAATTTTATATTTTCACGTGAAAAGTTTCTTTAGATAATTATTATCAACATGATGACTAACTCTTACGGATTAATACGTGTCTGTAGGGCAATCCGGTGGACTTGATCGGCTTTTTACTTCGAAAGTTGAGTAATCGGTGTCGCTTTCTTACGCATCTTTGAACTGTATAAATGTTTTAAAATTGTTTGATCCAGAATGTACCACACCGGACAATCAAGAAGGCAGGTGCCTTGACTACAGAAAATGTAAACCTCTGCAAGAAATATGGCAGATACAGTACCGTACAGCCACCGATTTTTATAGACGATCAGTGTGCAGATACCAGGGCAATGTTACGATCGTTTGCTGTCCGAACGATCCAAACAAAGAGAAGAGAGAAATTTTAATAAAAACTGTGTACAAGTATAAGGCTTTGCGACCACCATACTGTGGTTTTAGCAACGTCTCTCATACCAGGCTGGTCGATGGTAAACCAGCTGAACTTGGTACGTTTTATGTCTTTCTTTCCGATTAATAATAAGCCATTTACTGCAAAGAATGAACTTTAAAGGCATTAAACAGCACATCAATGTACACTTCAATTAGACTAAATAATAATGCTATGATTTCATCGGTAGTAACTTTACTTATTAACTTGAATTATTTCTTTCTTTTACTTCATGTTAGAAAGAGTATCTTTTTGCTTGAAATAAAAAATTGATATAGGAGTAATAATATGGATAGAGATCAAAAACTGTTAGGGCAGAAATTACACGTTTGAACTTTATAGTTCAGTATAGTTCAAATAGAAATTATATAGAATTATTTAATAATTTGTATTTCACTGGAATAAAAATTTAATTTCTGTCTTTATCAAATCTCTATTTCAGAGTATTTGTACGTATGTACTTATCGTCTGCTGTATGATCGAATATCGAATAGGTAATAATCGTTGTTACTCGTTACGTGAGAAAAAATTATGTATATTCACAACTATGACTATTGCATTTTAGGCGCTTGGCCATGGATCGCTGCATTAGGTTTTCGTAATCCCCGACACCCAGACAAACCACTATGGAAGTGCGGAGGTTCCCTGATATCGGCTAGGCATGTTTTGACCGCAGCACATTGTGCACATATGGATGGAATAGAAAACATACGCAATCATAATATTGCCATTCTTAGATTGGCGGAGGAGGTGCCATTTTCGAGTAAGTCCTCAAATATATATATATGTATATATATATATATATATATGCTATTGAGTATTACTGAAGTATCATATCCTGAAATTTCTTACTGTACACATATATTGTGTCATAAAGCGTGTACAATTCTTTCTCATACTTTTGGTCATTCGTTTCCTGCATTTTCATTTATTTTTTTATTTTTCAGGGTACGTATATCCCATTTGTACGAAAGAGCCCCTACGAAAGAGCAACTTCGTCGGCTATAACCCCCTTGTTGCTGGATGGGGAGCGTTAAGATATAGTAAGTGATATCAATTTTATAATAAAATTAAACAGTTCCAGTCTTAAATATCTTTCTTATTTTCTTCGTAGGACGACCACGACGTAATGCATTAATGGTAGTACAAATGCCAGTGATTAAGAACGCCGAATGCAAAATAGCTTGTTCCAAATTTCCTAATGCACCTGATATCACTGATGGTATAATATGCGCCGAACATGCTCAGGGTGGAAAGGATTCTTGTACGGTAATTAAGTTACAGAGTTACTACAAACTATACGGTATCTGAAGACACGTCAATTCGAATTAACATCAAATCGACGTCTTAAACATTAGAAATAATAGATAAACACAATTCAATAGTTTTGCCCACTTCTCACACCTCATTATGGTATTTAATCTAATTTCCTTCTAATCTTAGTTTTGCTCAAAATACATATAACATGTACATTATAAATTGGAGTATTTCAATACACAAATCAATAGAAGATTATTACTGTATATAAGTATAATTTCAATACAATTCGATCGATATATTTCAGTATCTTTGATTAAAAATTTAACGATCCTTTCAGGCTGACCGCGGCGGACCACTGCTGATACAACATTGTATTAACCTCGTATTTAATAGGTATTGTGTCTTATGCTTATAAGTGCTGCACAGCTGGCTATCCCAGCGTTTACACTAGGGTCACATCGTACCTTGACTTCATTCTCCAAGCGATGCAATAATATGATATTACTGTTCCATAAATATCATTGTGTAAAAAACCTAAAGTTGGATTTTCTTATTGTGGAGATCAGAAACAGCACAAATTTGCATTGTTTTGTACGTTACAAATTATAGGCTTAAAATGTACGAAATGTAACTTTGAAACGACACTAATTTTCTACGCACGATAAACCTCCACGACTTAGGTATGTAAAGATGATAAACGTATATTAATTCTATTAATTTGGTAATAATAAACCAACTTTCTGAGAAGTTCTGTAAATTTCGTTTCTGTTGTATCAAGAGAATAATGGAATATTCCACTTAGATCGTATACTTCTTGTATGTACATACAAAATTTTCCGGCTAATCTAAAACACTTCATAAGATAGAGAGATTCTGGAGATTCGGACACAGAGAGTGCATAAAATACAAGATAAGTCTCGTGTCTTTCAAAATTATTTTTTATTCGCTAAAAACGTCCTGTGTACTCATGCAATCACATGCAACCTCGAAACTTCGCTTATTTTTTATCACTTTCCAATTCAATACACTGTTTCTGCATTTTTGACTATATGTAAGAGAAATTTCCATTCAGCCAAAGGTGTACTTACAAATTATAGATTCCTATACGACTCTCGGTAAAAATTTATCCGCACTACAGATAGTTAAAATTTCTGTCGACCGTATTGATCCATCTGCACTCTTCGTATGACGTCAATATCTGTTCAGTGCTGCTGCGTAGGTTTCATTATGTTACGTCAATTCGTTTGTGACCGTTGCGCGAGTAATGGCGCTTTGCAATGGCGATTTGCAGGAAAACAGTGCAGGATGCTGTGATTCGTTTCTTGTGGTCGGAGGTTATGTTTGATGCCTATATTTATCAAAGATTTAATGCACATTATGGAGAAAGTGTTTTGTCACGAAGTGTGTTTGAATGGGCACAAAAGTTCAAAGAAGATCGCACAAGTGTTATGAAAAAACAGCTGGACGCCCGTCCACATCCACGATGACAACATTGAACGTGCTCATGAACTTATGCTCTATGGAATAGACGAGTGACACTGGATAATGTGGCAAATCATTTGCAAATCAGCCACGGCTCTGCTTATGCAATAGTGCACGACAGATTTGGGTTTTAAAAAGTTTGTGCGAGATGGATGCCGAGAAAGCTGATGAAAAGGTGAAGACGACGATGCATTCGTGGTTCGCAGCTCAGCCCAAAACATTTTTTAATGAGAAAATACGAAGGTCCTTCAGCAAATGGACAAAGTGTATACAGAAATTGAGTGATTATGTCAAAAAATGATGTATGTCTTTTTTGACAATTGCTTAAAATAAATTCTACACCGACAGAGCGGGTAACTTTTTACTCACCCTCGTAAGACACTTAAATTTCCAATCTATTATGATGAATAAAAGAGCTTATACTATTAAATCTAATTGTATTTTGTTGCATGAGAGTACACGTGTATGTGATGCACATTACCTTTATATCCCCTTGAACGCTTCAATATTGCGCATATATACTATATTTTGTGCAGCTTCTATAAAATTTTGTATGTTTGTTTAGGCTGCTAATCCAGAGGCTGGAGTACAAAGAAGTGGCACAATGATGTGGGCTGATGACATTTATAATTATCGAGGAATCACCCCTACATTCGCTCAGGTATATATCGTTGACTATAATGTATTTAACATATATGATTGTTAGAATATTAATAATTAATTTTTAATTCTATCAGAATTTTAATGAAACTGTCCCTTGGGAAGGAAGAACTGATACCTTGATATCACGGTTTGTACATCCTATATGTACGACAAATTTTAGAACATTATATAACGAAGAACCAGATCGTCGTGGCCATGTGATGTGAATAAAAGGACTTGAATTTGATGATATTTTTATAATGTTAGATAACATAACTAAGTATCTTCACAGTAAGATAGGATGACATGGTTTACATGATCTTAATGTTGTTCACTTGAGTGATGATATTATAAGGAAAAGTGTAATATCACAGGTAAGATGATTCATAATTTAGAACTACTAACTCATGTATGTATTAAAAATTAAAGAAATATATTAAATTTTATAGGATATTTATGTTTAGTAACCAGTAATTCAGAGATCGGTATTCATGGTTACTATAACGAGGCTGTAGAAACGCACCCTTTCTTCTTTGCAAATGGTCCTGTATTTATGTCTAAGCCGAAACTGGAACCTCTGAATAATTTAGATTTATTCTTGTTATTTTCTAAAATACTTCTCTACAGTATACCATAAGGAATGATACCGTATCGCACCTAATCAAGTGCCTTAAGAAACATCAACAGGATATCACAGTAATCCCTTATCGACTGATATGTAAGTAAAAGTTATGTGTCATTGTTATACACAGTTATTTATCATTTTCTATTAATTCAGTTGTAGCCACTACAATATCTATGACACTGGTAGTAATTATGAGAACAATAATGATGTTCTATAAGAGGAAATGATGATTGGGAACAAAAACTTACAGGTAAGTCAATGTATATGTTATTTGCCATTTGAAAAGAAAGTTACTAACTTAGAATTTTTTGATAAATAATAATTGTGCAAAATATATTGGATTTCAAATTTGTCAAAAATTGAAATTTAAGAAGCATTGTAATAATATAACA
Organism: Bombus vancouverensis nearcticus; assembly: GCF_051014615.1. Taxonomy (NCBI): domain Eukaryota; kingdom Metazoa; phylum Arthropoda; class Insecta; order Hymenoptera; family Apidae; genus Bombus; species Bombus vancouverensis. The sequence continues at coordinate 1,031 of NW_027468924.1, read as the reverse complement.
TTAATATTTTGATTTTTCAGGAGATATCATGCGGTGGATGGATAATATGTAAAAAATATTAAGCAGTATATGAATTTTCATATTGCGTAGAGATAACAAAATGAATTTTAAAAAATGTCGACATGGTAATAAGAAATAGCATCATGACAAAGAATATATAAAGACAGTTTCATTTTTTATAAATAAAAATTTGTTGTTCCAGATTTTGAAATATAGTGAAACGTTTAATTAGTATCTTAATATCTTCAAATAATTATTATTTTAGAATCAATTGTAATTGTATCATACGTACTTTTGAATTCGTGCAAGAACATATGTAATTTTGAAGTAGTTATTATTAGGAAATTGTTAGATGCGAACAGTATGCGAAATGTTAGTATGCAGTGTAATAATTATCAATCAAAACACAAGAATTAAATTCTTGAGGAAAAAATTTCCGGAATTTCTTATTTACACGATTATAAAGAAATCCATAATAAAAAGGAGCTGCTTTCTAATACTTCTCTTCCTTGTAATGCCTATGTTAATGATAACGAGGTTCGACTTTTTGTTTTTAGAGGGATACTGGAAAATTTGAAAGTACAGTACCATTGGGAAGAAAATCACGATATTGAAAACGATATTTGCAAGTAAATTTCCAAAAAATCTGTTTTCAAATTTTCGCTTTCTATTTCACATTAAAAGAAAGGGAGGGCTGCCTTCTTTTTCTGCAAGACAAAACAAACATTCTGAATCTCGTATCAATGAATGATGTCAATGAGTTATTTTTCTTTCCAGATTGAACAATATTCCAGATTTATTCATAATTTCATACTACGCGAAGAATAGACTTTCATAGGTATATAAAGGAAATATTAAGTATAGGAAAACTCTTTTTCGTTGTAGGTGACATATGCTTCACGGTTGAACACATATAAATGAAAAAGTACTCTTATGGAGAAAAAGAATTGATACCTTCGATTGACATTAGATAATGTATATAAACTTATGAACAATCACTATCAGTTTGTATTTTAGGTGCACACGCAGAT